>NC_041358.1:1337500-1530000 GCF_900634415.1 Cottoperca gobio | reverse complement strand
CTGAATATCCCGTCAAGTATAAGTATTTGACATTATGTTCAATTGTTGTTTGTACTTTATTTACATATTGATGAATAAACAAACACTCTCTGTTCAGTCTCTGTTTTCTTAAATGATAGTATTTTATGACAGTACTGCTACCAGGAAGCAGACTCCACACACATCAAATACATTTTAGTGTCAGTTTAATAATCCCTTTTCCCACCAGTCCAGTTATTATTATACTAAATCCAGTAACAACAAGTATATCTCAATATATTGAGATACCCCAAAGTCTTCTAATCTTTATAACTGGACATTCTGAACCTTTGAGCTATTCATCCTATAATTCAGCAATTTTATATACCTATACCTTTCAGTTCAAGAGTGGGCAAACGCACTTGTTAAATGAGCAGCAGCCCGTATTGATCTCAGGTGTTACCCAGCAGTCAGCTCATTAGTTTATATATCTGAACATGCTCCTAATCCCTCATCCACACAACCCCAAAATCAATTCAACAAATTAGATGTTGATGGATTTTCCACCGAAATGCTCTACAGCACCAGGCCCTCAGAGAAGAATTATTCCTCTTGTGCTTTTTGTAGAAGCTCCCTAGAAACATATTGTAGGAATAATGAATGTTGTTGTGGCCTAGGAAGTACTACATATTAATAACAGTGGTGGAAAGTAACTAAGTACATTCACTCAAGCACTGTATGTAAGTACAGTTTTGAAATGCACATCATACTGTATTGAAGAACACTTGAAACTAACGATTGAGAACATAAACTTATTAGGAAAATGTTTACTGAGGACATCAGAGACAATGCAGGTTTAAGGCACTTCTCCATTGGCTTCACTTTTCAGACCTGGATTGCGGCCTGAGCTTACATCAACAGCACACATAAATTAATCATATGATAAGAAGCTGCCCAAGTACTCTGTATTTAAATTGACAGCATGATGTAAAAACAGCCTTCCAACATGTATTTATGTGTTATTTTTAGGTCAACTGTTGTGCACCTCTGAATAGTTAATAAAGAAATACTTGCAGAAAAAATTACTTGGTAGACATACATTTTTGCCTTTTCACATGGCACCTGGCAGGTGAACATTTGAATTTGTCCAAACATAAAACATTTGTTGTAAGACTTTGTACACGGTCACTGCATCACTCTTACCTGTTATTGTGCTTGTTTCTCTCCAGGCACAACATTGTCTGCAGGCTCTTGGTTTGTATTCCATATCTCTCCGTTAGACAGCTTTGCTGTAGACAGAGGTGTTACACTTTCAATGAATTTAAAGTAATAAAAGAAAAACTTTCATTTAAAGTTTTCGAAAGAGGAGATTGTTGTGTTTGTGTGCATTTTCCAATGTAATATTAATAACGAACGGATCGAGATGATTTTGTCAGAGGAGGAATTCTTAAGTCCAAAGCGGTTTATTTTGTCATTGTAAGAGTCAGAGCGAAGAGGACATAGAGCAGCCCAAACACAGAGAGCACGACAAGAAACTCGCTGTCTCCCAATATAAAACTCTCAAAGTGTGTTAGTGTTTGTGTGTCGGTGAGAAGAGAAGCAGTGACAATGCCCTGCTGTTTCATTATCCGATGAGGCAGAACTAAGAGAATGGTGTATCAGTAGCACTTTTGGCTGCTGATGGGTGCAGGCTGACAGATGCTGTGTGATCAGACTGGGTGACTGACACTCACAGATGCATCAGTCGTCTGCTCTGGTGGAACAAGGAGAGTGCACAGAGCTGTGGTACTGCCACTGTCCTTATACACTCCCGGAGTCTCTTTAACAAAGCATGGACTTCCTGACATATGAAGACTTGTAAGTGCAGACTAACAAAGTTTAGCAAATGGTTCTGGCTTCAGTGTCCCATAATGGTTTGATTGGTGTTTCAGAGGCTGATCCACCCTGATGAGAGAGAACAGCACTCTGGAGGAGTTTGAGATGAGCACCTTTACTTTAAATTTAAATGATAGTGGCTTTCAAAAACCTTTAAATTATCTCAGAACCATAATAATAATAATAATAATAATAATAATAATAATAATAATCCTACTACCAGGGTTTAGAGGGTTACTTAAACAATGTAATACAATACAATTACTTATTTACAGTCTATGTCCGACAGCAGAGAAAACATGTAGCAGATTTTGTGGGGTTGAGTGGGATTATATACTGCGTTTCTGATTTACATACAAAATATTGGAGAAATATCTAGCCTATATCACTATTTACTTAAAAATACATTTTAAAATTGTTACCTTGATAATAATAACATGATAATTTTGAAACTTCGGCCCATGGATGGACCAATTGGATGGACCAGCTTCTTTAAATAACACTAGGCTACTAAACAATGAACTACACAGTCCTATAGCATGAGCAAGGCCGACAGCTCCGGTGGCAGCAAGGCAGGAAACCAAAGAGGAAGAGATCACTGGCTCCAGGAAGGTTATATGGCCCCACTGATCACTAATGGAGCTCAGGTGTGGGCAGAGGCGTGGCCAACCTGAAACGCACAGCTCTCTTCCAAGAGGCTGGGAGAGGCAGTGGAACGTAACACTAACACTACATATTTGTTTGTGTTCACTAGTGTTATTGCTAACATATGACTAAGAGTTGAGAGCCATACCAGTGACTCTTTGGTTTATCGATCTAACAGTTTGGTTAACTGTACAATGAACAACTCAGTCTCAAAATATTAGTGAAATAAACATTTTGACTCCATGATGGTGCCAGAGGAAAAGTCAGGAGATCACCAAAGTTTTTAGGACTTCTCCTGCAGTGAACATGAATATTAGTAGCATTATGTTTCAACAGTTTGACAATTCTGCAGCTAGCATTAGCAAATTAAAACCCTCTAACCTCCTGCGAGTCTAACCAGGTTAATAAAACTAGCCGATTTAATTTCCCTGTGTAACAGCTTTATGCAGCTTCTGTTCAGCAAACAGCTCTTAAAGATCTGTGTAAGGTTTTCATGAGAGAACATTGCTTTTTTATTTCATTCATCTGAAGAATGTGAGTCTGATCTGGAGATTAACTGTGAGATCTCCTGTTATTATACGTGAGCCCAAGTGGCAGGAACTGATCACAGGGGGGTATCGTATATTCATACATTCTACAAGCATTTGTAAGAGGACAATAAAAATACACGACACTGTGTATGTCTAATGTCTTGCTTTCTCATTTGCCAGCAGTGCTTTGTGGACTAGTCTGATGGATCTTTGGGATTTTAATTTTGTTTTACTTAAATTAGCTTCAAAGTTTGTCACAGGTATTGAAATTGACTGCTGTACCACACTCCATATATTCTATACATATCCACATTTTCCCACAGTAACAGGACTGTTGGGGAATTGTTGGGCAATCACATTCTGTACAAAAACCACGGTCCAGAGAAAGCTACCATCGTGCCTGTAAACTAAAACTTCACTGACCGCATAGCTGTAGCTGCAGATACAAATTAATCTTTAACACTAAAACATCATGCTGAACCATACCTGTCAACATTGGAATTTCAAAATAAGGGACATTTTTTGCCAGACTCCGCCCATATTTTACCCATGTAATGTAAATGTAAACACATAAAGGACGGGTATATACATTCAGGAAATACATGTTTATTTAACCCTCTGGAGTCCGGGGCTAATTTGGCCGCTTTTGCATACTTTTGATTCTGCCTTACTAAACCCCATTAAGCAATGTTTAGCATGTCAATGTTTGGTATCAAAAAACGTAAAAACAGATTTTGAAAATTATATTATTATTTACTATGGGTGACACAAACATGCACAACGAAACATTTTGAAAGCTGGAAATATATACATGGGATGTCACTATGATAATGTGAAAGTTTAATTGAGGTAGCATAAACCTAAATACTAATTTTATGAACAAACAGCAGGTGTATCCAGAGGCGTTTTCCATCAAAGTTCTTTCGTTTTTGCTACCATTTTTCATGAGCTGAAGTCAAAGATCTAATACTTTCTCTATGTACACAAAAGGCCTATTTCTCTCAAATATTGTTCACAAATTTGTTTAAATCTGTGTTCGTGAGCATTCTCCTTTGCTGAGATAATCCATCCACCTCACAGGTGTGGCACATCAAGATGCTGATTAGACAGCATGATTATTGCATCATATATCTCCTTATCCTTAGGCTGGTCACAATAAAAGGCCTCTCTAACATGTGCAGTCTTGTATTCGGACCAATACTAAATCTATCTAACTATCTCTCAATTCTCAATTGTTTGTCTGTCACTTTCCTTCAATCACCGCCTCCCTTCGTCTCTTTTCGTCTATCTCCGCCTATTTCCGCATCGCCTTGTTTCGCTTCATTTTGCTTCGCATTACTCAGTTTACTAGACTACCCCCCCCCCCCTGGTAAATGCTACCTGTTGAGCAGGATCTACAGTCTCCAGCATTATTTTCCGCTTCGTAAAATGACAAAATACGGCGAAGATTTAAAATACCTAACGGCCGCCACATTGCATTTCTCAACTTTACATCATCGTATCTCTGTTTACTGGGTGGATTTGCATGAAACAAATAGTAGCAGAGAGTTTCAAGCCTGTACTTTCGACAGAAGCAGTCAGCAATGCTGGCCGGACTGTTGATTTTATGCGGTGCCGGTTTGAACAGGTCATGTGATCTGATCACGCCGGAGTGACGGTCGACTCCTAAGGGTTAAAGTATGTATTACTTGTACAGACATGTTTATAAAATGTATGTATTTTATTTATTAGTTAATATCATCCATTTATTTGATGATTGATGAGTTGTGTGGCTTTTGTGTTCCCCAACGAGTACATTCCTTACGATGGCAGAGTCAGGAAACATGTCCGCTACACTGAAATCATCGCAGAAGCTGAAGGCTACATTATTTTTGGTGCAAAGCATTGACATCTTTCCCTCAGATTTGGTCACTTGGTCTGCCTCTGAAACAGTTCTTGTCACACATGAAGTCATTGACAGTGTATGTTTTTGTGCTAACATCTGAATGGCACACGTTACAAAAAGCATGAGTTTGCCCGACTCTGCTTTTTTAATAAATAAGGGAAGGTCTCCTCCCATTTGGCCAGGTACTTGCATAAAGTTAAAGGTTAAAAATACGGGATAATTACGGGAAAATATTTAAACGGGAGGAAAACCGGATAGAAGGAAAAATACGGGATAAACCCGGGATAAAAACAGGAGGGTTGACAGGTATTTAGGTCATTACTTTCACCGAGGGAATCCTTAGCTTCGGAAGGAGAGCATCACAGTACGTTACTTTCTCATTAAAAGCCACAGAAACTATCATTACATGACATTACAGTTCATTTAGCTAACACTGTTAGCTCTTCACACTCTCTAGTGTTGGGTTTTGAAGCCCAAAGGGCGCTGAGATTGTCTTTCAATTGAATCCAGTAAACTTCTAGTTGATCAAGATACTTATTTATTTAAAGTGATGATGACAGCATTTCAAAAAATACCCTCAGCCGAGGACACTTTCACACACCAAGTCCACAGTCCAAATCAATAAAGAGCCAGTTAGCTGTCTGTTGGTACAAGTGAAAGTGGTACAAAAACATCATAAACATTTTGCTATATTCTCTACAGAAGGGTGTCGTCGTCCCTCATTGGTCCATGTTGGCGCGGTTATGCCCCTTGGTGGGCCGTCTTGTTGTGGCGAGATGGAGGTAGACCTGAAACTCTTTGAAGAGAACCTACAGTGCTTCACATTCATAACTAATATAGTGCTCATTATACATTTGTGCAGAAATACATGTTGTGCAATAATACATTTTGATTGAGGTGGACGAGTACATGTGATCATCATTAAATGTGACACAATACAATCAGGAGTTTATTTACTTCTCAAATTCCCTCCGTACACACCATTTATGGTGTGTATATCATTCAGTAAATATAAAGCACCAATTGGTGCAAGAATACAGCATATGGTATGAAATAATACATTCTTAGTTGTTTGGTTTTTATTTCAATCAAAAACGTACCAGAATTAGACAACAATGACTATAAAATAGGGAATACCTCAATCAAATAACATACCTGAATTTAGAGAACAATGACTTATAAAAATAAGTATAAAAAATACCTTCGGTAATGTGACTTTGTCTTTGATAAAAAATACCTTTAGTAGCAGCTTTGTCTTTAATAAAGAATACCTTTAGTCACAGCTTTGTATTCTAGTATAAAAATCTCTTTTAGCTTCACCTTTTATTCCAGTATAAAAATCCCTTTTAGCTTTATTTTTTATAAAAACACTTTTGGTATAGGACTGTAAATTTCAGTACACTTATAACATCAATAAAAAACAGTAGAAAAAGAGTAAATCTCAGTATACCTGGAACATCAGTAAAATACTGTAAATATAGGTAACTTGCAATGTCTATGTAAGACTGAGGTAGCTGTATTAGACTGTACCTACAGTGTGAGACTAACTACAGTAAAATCAGTAGCTGAGGTATGGCAGGAGTGATCATTTAGTGGAATTTATTCACACGAAAGCATCTACCTGCAGGCTTTGTCTTTCCTCCTCTAAGAGGAACTCGCCTTCTCCGTGCATCAAAAACTGACCTGCTTCAGCTCTCTCTTTGGTCAGGGCGGTGGTGATCAGCTTAGTGGTTAGGGTGCGGATGCATGGGATGCAGCAACATCCACACAGGATTAGTATACCTATCATTATCGGTACGATCAACAGAATGCTCAACACCATCATCTTATACTGACCAAACCAACGCTCCATGGAGCTTGTGAAGTAATTCTCTACCCCACTGTTTGAGGCTAGCTCTTTGCTGAGTGCGCTGAGTCCTTCCAAGGCTTTGGTAATGGATCCATCAGGGGCTGTGTTATTTGGGATGAAAGTACAACACATAGATCCAAACAATTTGCAGACACCCCCTTTTTCAGCCAACAACATGTCTAATGCAATTCTGTTCTGATATGACATCAGGCTAGTCTGCCCTAATTGCTCATGCACTCCAGTGAAAGCATCTACGGTGTTGTTTACGAATCTCTGCTGGTTGTAATAAAGGTAATTAATCCAAGCTACATTTTTGTTGGCAGTCACTCGAACGAAAATGGACTCAAAACCCGCTGTAATTTCATTTCTAGCTTTGAATTCGTCAGGGACACCACGTGGTACTCCCATGGAGTCCATGTAAATTGAGGAGCTGAAACTTCCACTGGGAATAGAACGTTTAGCTCGACTCAGGAGCTCATTCCCACTAGACCGACCGGAGAGTTCTTCAGCAGAGATTGGCAGGATGTAGAAAGGCATTACCAACTGTACCAATGCACAGGTACCTACCCAGTCTGGCGGTAGGGCTGGATACAAAGTGTTTGTACCACAGTACCACCATACGTCAGCTCTGGCAAATTCCATGACAGACATCTTTGCTCCAAACAACATCCCTCCGTGGGTAACCCTTAGAGTGGAATTACACCATTTCAAATGTCCTACCTGAGTGCCTGCACCACTGGTCTTGGTGATACACTCATAATCGCCTTCATAGGCCGAAAAATGAGGTGGAATGAAGTCAATTCTGGTCACTGGATACAACAGGGCCAGAGAGGTGCATCCTGCGGGACTGACAAGAGTGTACAAAGCATACATACACTGGAGACCTGCTGGGTCATTACTCAGATTCAATGGAAATGGAATAGTAGCTATCTCAAGTTTTCTCAAGAGGGATTAAGCTTGGCTCTATTACCTTCAACCAAAAGATGAACAGTGGGTCTTTGGGATTCTTTGATATCCCTAAATAGTACAGGCCAGAATCAGAGAGTTCAGGGTGGAAAACTGTGATGATCACAGGGTTACAATTTGTCGGATGCCCATTACCGGGCAGAGTTCTTGGATCAGGATTAGGATTAGGTGGTTCACTTTCACCACATTCACATGGGCTTTGTTTAATGATTCTCCATTTTTCAACTTTGGGGTGGTCTAGATTAATCCATCCCCCGTTTGAGTGTGCAAACACATCGGGATAATGACATGGAGGCGTACACAGATACTTGGCTTTGTTGGAATCGCATTGTGTGTTCCATTCTCTACCGTCAGCAGACATCATGGTGTTTACATCAAATTCAAACGAGGTGATCTTGTCTCTCTCTACTGTAACGGTAATCCCACTGTCCTTAATATCTACGGCTTCGTTGTTTTTCATGCTTCTCATGCGTCTCACTCGTCGCGTTAGTATGGTGTTAGGGGGTGCAATCTCATTAGGGAATCGTTCAGTCACATCTTGGATTTGTTTAGTTGTCAGATTGTCTGGTGTGTAGTAAGCTTCATTTGGGCAAAGATTAGCTACTCTATTGCTTAGTTCCTTACTTCCTACGCTCAGTGTCAAGGGGAGCATTATAACAATTGTGAGCAGTGCTAACCCAGCTATCATCCGGGGGTCTCTCCACAGAGAGATTTTCTGGTACACTATTACCTTCGCTTTTTTGTCTTTTATTGGTGGCATTTTTAACTGGTTTTATCTGCTATCTGCTCACTTAGACGGACAAACAAATAATTGTGACAAGTGAAACTTAGATTAATCTAAGGACAATTTATCCTCTGGTGCTGATTCTAGATTCACAAATCAATTAGTCAGTACTGTTTTGTTCCAGCAGGTTCAAATCTTGACTAACTTCTGCTAAACAGCGAGAAGGCGCCAGTGCAGGTACACAATGTGTGAGGTGGTGCCAATTAGCTCCTGTTTTACCTTTTACCCGGAGCGCGTGTGAACCTAGGTTCAGACCACTTTCTTTTGTGGACCTTGACCCTTACCCAATCACCTGGTCCAACAGGAGTCTCTGGTGGTTCGTCAGGTTTTTCTGCTGCTGCTTCCACCTGTGTAGACAAAACTTCGATGATTTTAGCCAAAGCCTTGACATATTCATCTGCCTCAATCTGCCATAGATCTAATACAGGACCGTGCCCTCCTTCGCGTGGAGGGCCAGGCATTGGTCTACCGGTTAACAGTTCATGTGGAGACAAATGTGTTTGACTGCTTTGTGAGGATCTCATTGACATGAGTGCCAAAGGTAGGGCATCTACCCACTTTAACTTGTTACCATAACATGCTTTAGCAAGTTTTCTTTTGAGTGTTTGATTAGCTCGTTCTACCAAACCCTGTGATGCCGGATGATATACTGACCCAAATTTGTGTGTTATGCCAAAATACTTTTCTACTTCTTCAAGCTTATGGCTCGTGAAGTGTGTCCCATTATCTGATCGTATGCAACGTGGAACTCCATACCTTGGTATGAGTTCATTTTTTAACCATTTGATTACAGAATTGGCATCTTCTTTTTTGCAGGGAATTGCTTCAATCCACTTAGTGAAACGATCGACCATTACCAAAACATATCTGTACCCTCTTACCACATTTTCTGCTCCCATGTCTGTATAGTCAATACATATCTCTTTGAATGGTGCATCTGGCACTGGAAAACGACCCATAGGACACTTGTATGTTCTTTTATTGTTAAATTTACAACAGGTGTCACATTCTGTTACAAAGTTTTCAACCATCTCTTTCATAAATGGGTGCCACCATTCTACCTCTATGTTCCTTGTTGTTCTTAGTTTTCCAACATGCGTGGGGCCATGGGCTTGTTTGATCAACAGGTGACATAGTTTAGCTGGTGCCACGAGTCTGCCATCATGAGCTCTCCAGATTCCTTCAGTCTTGGTGGCTCCCTTATGAGCCCATTGATTATGCTCATAGACTCCTGCTTGTGCTTGCATTTCTTTGATGCTCTCCAAAGTGAGTTGCTCTTGATTTTCACTGTTCAAACAAATCATTTGCTGAGTGTAGCCGCCTGCTACTTTAGCTGCCTTGTCTGCTGCATCATTTCCTTTTGCCACTGCTGTATCAGTTTTCTGATGACCTTTGCATTTCATTATAGCAACATGTGATGGCAGCAGTGCCGCTTTCAGTAGGGCTCTTAATGCTTCAGCATGTTTGACAGGATTTTGGATGAAGTCAGGAAACCTCTTCTCATCCACTGGAGGCCGTCAATATGGACAGCGCCATATGCATAAGCAGAGTCTGTATACATTTATTCTCTGGCCTTCTCCGTGTTTCAATGCTTGTGTTAACGCGACTATTTCTGCAAGTTGTGCAGAGGCTGGCTGTGGAATGATGTGTGCTTCCAAAGTTTGTGTGTTTTCTCCACTTTGTTGCACTACAGCATAGGAAGCTACATTTCCTTCATCTCCTTTGTAGCAGCAGCCATCACTGTATAGAATTTTATCTGGATTATTCAATGGTTCGGTTTCCAAATCTGATCTAATTTTAAGATCTTGTTGTGAGACAAATGCACAGTCATGTGGGTCATGGTTTTCTGAATTCAGTCCTGTTGCCATGTTGATTGTCCCTGCCACATATGTGATGTGGGGCTTAGTTAGTGTTTCTTCTATCTTTACTTTTCTAACTGGAGAAAAAGTGAACGCTTGTGAGTTTAGAAACGCCACTACACTATGTGTAGTGTTTACTTTGAGAGGGTGGCACATCACCACGTGTGCAGTCTTTTGAATTGTCTTTGCTAGAGCAGCCAGGTGTCTTGCACAACCCGTTTGTCCTTGTTCAACATTGTCCATTTTTGAGCTGTGGTACATCAGTACATGTCTTTCTCCCCCTTTTTTCTGAAACAGGACTCCATTTACCATCCCTCCTGTTTCAGAAACATCCAAATGAAAATCATCATTGTAGTCTGGGGAGCATAGATGTGCAGCTTGTCCCAAGGCTTGTTTAGTCTTAGTGAAAGCTTCTTCGCCTTCTGTAGTCCAGATGAGCTCAGCAGTGAGGTTTCTGTTTCCTGCTTCTGAGAGCATGTCTCTGAGTCTCTGAGATTTCCATAATCTGGTACATGAGTCCTACTGTAACCCATCAATCCAAGAAATGCCAACATGTGTTGTACTGTCTTTGTTTTTCCATGTGATAGGATTGAGGTCCTTTGTGCATTGGTTAGAGTCAGGCTGTTTGCAGAAATGAGTCTTCCCAAGAAAGTGACTGATCTTCTTGCAACTTGAGTTTTTTCTTTCTTGACTTTGTATCCTGCTTCTGCAAGTAGTGTAAGGAGATTTGCTGTGGCTTCCAGGCAGGATTCAGCACTAGTGCCTGCGAGCAGCAAATCATCAACGTACTGTATCAGAGTTACACCTGGTGGCAGTTGTAAGCTGCTTAAGTCTTTTTTCAGAGCTTGATTGAACAGTCCTGGGCTGTCTTTGTAGCCTTGTGGCATTCTGTTGTAGGTGTATTTCTGTCCTTTATATGTGAAAGAAAATATGTCTTGTACTTCAGGATCCAATGGTAGACAAAAGAAAGCATTAGCCAGATCTATGACTGTGAAGTATTTGTGTTCAGGATTGAGATTTTGAAGTGCCACATATGGGTCTGGAACAGGTATATTTTGTGACACCGTAGCAGAGTTGATTTTTCTTAGATCATGAACCATTCTCCAGCCTTTGTTGCCAGCTTTTGGGACTAGTAAAATGGGTGTGTTCCAGATGGAGTTTGAGTGTCTGATTACGCCAGCTTCTAGGAGTCCATTGATTGTTGCTCCTATTCCTTCAACCTGCTCTCTTTTTAGGTTATATTGCGGTAACCAACATGATTATTGTTCTGTTTTGAGAGTCACTGAGACCTCATGATGAGGCACAAAACCTACATCATAGTCTCCAGTTGTCCACAAATATGATGGGATATCTTGAGTGTTTCTTCTGTGTCAGGATGGTTGGTGTGTTCTCTTCCATGGTCTCTTTCCAATTCTTGTTCTTCCAAGATGCCAACATCCATACTGTGGTGAGTGATTTTCCACATCGTCTCATCTTCTGCTCTCCATACGCAGGCAATATTGGTTGGGAGCCAGTTGATTGACAAGGCTCTCTTTATCATGGGACCTAGGGACCTTGCTTCAGATCCTACTGCCAATGCCAGTGTGATATGTGGCACTGCTTCAGCTGATAATGCATACCATTGCAGTTGTTCTTTAGTGAGAGCACAGAATGCAGCTACACCTTGAGGTCCCACGTAGATGTCCTTGACTTCTATTTGCTCCTTTGTCATGTTTCTTTCTTCCTCCCAGGCTTGTTGATACTCTTCGTCAGGTTGACGCAAGTAGTTATAGGTGCAATGTAAAGGATCAAGTGGAGGTCCATATGGAGCTAATGTGTTGATCCAAGGCTTCCATTCCATGTAAGTCTTCTGGACTCCTGGAGTGTCTTGACCTTCTGTCAACAGGCGGCTCCAATACACTGTTGTGGTAGTTTCTTCAATGTCTTGGGTAGGGCTTGATGTCATCCCTAAGATCCTTTGATCTGTTTGATACTGTCCATGCAGAGGTATTTGTCCAGGAAACTGTAGAGTCAGTCCATCACTGGAACATAGAATTCGTGCTCCAGTTTTAACCAGCAGGTCTCTACCCATCAGGTTTACAGGACACTTTGGGGAGAAGAGGAAAGGATGTAGCAGGGATTGTTTACCAAGTACAGTGACCAATGGTATGGTATACTTTTGTTCTTCTGTTCTTCCCGAGTATCCAACGGTTCGAAGGGTCTTTGTAGAGAGAGGTGGTGTTTGTCCTTTCAAGAAAGTTATACAGGACGCTGTTGCTCCTGTGTCCACCATCAGTTCCATTTTGTGTATGAGTCTGTATTGTTGTTTCTGGGAATTCTCCAGTATCGTACTGTCCCATTAACATCTGTCTCTTATCTTTCTTATTTCTTGAAGCCTCAGTGTCTTTCTCAGCCATTTGAGCCTTTGCCAATCTTCTGGTGATTGTCAGATGTTCTTCTTCCTTCTGCACTTCTGTTTGCCTGTGTTGCTCGTCATGATGCACAAGGTGCTCTCTCCAAAGTGCATTAGGCATTGAGTCTAGTCCCACCACACTCTTCAGACAGTTTTGGACATGAGTAGTAGGCCTTTATCACTGCATGTCTCCACAACATGGTACATGATGGAGAGATGGCATGTCTTTCTCCAGTGCTGTCTAACCAGCATCCCAGTAATGATTCCTGTGAGGATTGAAGGATTTTTCATCGTCCTCGTTATTGCATCCAGCGATGAGATCCATGTCTAGCATCGTCTTTTTTCCTTCCAGTCTGCCCATGAGAGTCCTCAAATCTCCCACACACACACGATCTCCTGCTGTGTATTTCTCAAATTCATTAATCCATTTCTGTGCTCCTGAGGTGAGGGGAGGCAATTTGGCCGCCAAACTCTCCAAATCACAATGACTCCAAGCGTGGTATATCATGGGTCCTCCTGATGTTGCCATGAGTGGCATCTGTTGTGCTGCTCTTTGCTCTTCCATCTTATTTCTGGTTCTAGTCGAAATTGACTGTTCTTTCATCTTCAGTCGTCCTTCTACAAAGTATGTCTTGAAGTCACTCTTTTCTTCTGGGGAAATCGTACTGAGACTCCTTTCAGAATTCCTTGAGCTTCTTCCAGCTTGTTCAAATTCTTCTTCATCCTCATCAGTTTTATCTTCTTCATACTCTGGTCCCTCCTTGCTTGTTGCTTCTTCCTCCAGTTTTTCCAGGCTGTCATAGCCCGTTCTTTGGCGTGTACCATCATGTTTGATGATTTTTCCCCTTCTTATTGCATCTTCTTTGCGTCTTTCATCCATTCGTACTGCTTCAGCTACCAGTATTTGCTGTTTGTTTGAAATGGTGTAATCATGGGAAACTGAGTATGAATCTGGGGTGCGTAGTACCTCTTTATGTGGATTTGGAGCAGGGTGAGCAGCAAAATGAGAGGGAGAGTGGGCGTTGAGTAGCTTTTCCTCTAATTTTTCCTCGAGTAGTTGGACATGTTTCATCAGGTGCTCTAGTCGTTTCTCTGTTTCTCCCTCCTCTACTTCCAGACATCCTCCCTTTATGCCCATCATGGGTGCCTGTATTGGAGTGAGATTAACAGGATTGTGACTGGGTGCATATGCTGGAGGGGCGGAGGCTTGTGTCAAATCTGGGTAGAGTTGAGGTGTAGGCTGGATAGGTGTAGTTTCTTCATGTTTGGTGCCTTTTTCTTCTTCTTTTGCTTCCCTGATTACACAAATTGTCTCAGGTGCGGTCTGAGGTATGGTCTTGAAGAGTAGAAGGAGATGCATAGCTCTGGATTTTCTGTTTGCAGCTTTCAATGCGGCTTTCTTTACAGCTCCAAATCTTTGTTTTTCTCCTGTCTTCTCCCATGCTGCCATCTTTTGTTGATATTCGCCATTTTCAAATTCGTAAACTGCCCTTCTTTGGTCCTCACTTGGACCTGGTTGATCATCAGTTGGAAACAATCCTCTTTCTTGCCATGCGAGTAGTAGCTTTTCTGTCTTTGCTCGAACCTTCTTTCTTTCACTCGGTTTGGTGCAGGCATCCAATCGTTGGTACATTTGTTTTCCAGCTTTCCAGCTTTCAGATCCATCATGTTGAAAATTTGAAATTCCTCAAATGTTGTTCAGTCAGTGGAGATACTCAAAATTCAAATGAATTGAGCGCAAAATGAAAATAAAAATTATAAATCCAAAAAAAAAATGTTTAAAATTCAAAAATTAATTGAGCGAGAAATAAAATTAAAAAGCAAAAAATGTTTATGTTTAAATCTGAAATAGAAAATAAAAATTGGAAGTATAAATTTCCTAAGTTTAAATCTGGAATCAAAACCATAAAATGTAAATCTGAAATATAAGTATAATCAAAGGTAAATCAAAGGCAGGACTTATTCAAACTTTTACTCTAATGGGCAATTTGTGACAATTATTATAATTATAATTCTTAGTAGTTATTTGAATTTTGGGTGTAAATTCAATTTTGTCCACCAGATGGAGGCATATGTCCACAACAAGAGAGTCAAAGTTCAACTTAAGTGTACTCGGTTAAAGGTCAATGGTACCGGAAGCCAAAAAACTTTTTACTCCTTGTGGAGAACTTACGGAATTACAAAAACAGGAAATGGACTACAAGTCAAATCAATGAAACTACAAATTTTCTTGCGGCTTTGTCCCTTTGGAACTCCTAGTGGAGAACTTACTGTATTACAAAAACAGGAAATGGAATCGAATCAATGAAGCTACTGTTGCAGGGAGCACACTCCTTAGTAGGAGTACATTCCCTGGAGCCGGAGCCTTGTATTCGTTACTTTTTATCAATACACAAATTCTTCGTTGTAATTCCCAACCCCAAATGTTATCAGCGTGAGACTCAAGGTTCTGTTTGTTCCGAGGTACTTTCCACAGTCCAACAGCTTCTTGGCGTTTTTACACGCTCGAGTTGCTGGCCTTGTTAAGCACTCGTACCAACTAGTTCCTTCTGGTGAGACTTTTTCAACTTTTAATAACACCAATCAAATCAAATCAAATCAAATTTATTTGTATAGCCCAATATCACAAATTATACATTTGTCTCAGTGTGCTTTACAGACTGTACAGGATACGACACCCTCTGTCCTTAGACCCTCACATCGCACAAGGAAAAACTTCCTAAAAGAAACCCCAAAATTAAAGGGGAAAAAATGGAAGAAACCTCAGGGAGAGCAACTGAGGAGGGATCCCTCTCCCAGGACGGACAGACGTGCAATAGATGTCGTGTGTACAGGATAAACAACATAGTACAAATACAACATTTGACAGAAATTATGTTGTGTTGGAAAAAAAAGAAATAGAAAGTTTGGATGAATCCAGGAAAATGTCAATAAGGCTTCCCGGTGTCCAGCAGGACCAGGTCAGCAGGCGCTGTCACGATTCATGATCCTGACGTAAACTTTATCAGTGGCAACCTGCCACATGAGAGACAGACACTCCGGGGATGATACCCCGGATGGTGAGTTAGTAACATACATTTACATAAATGCATACAGATAGAGAGGGAGAAGAAGAGAGAGGGAGAGAAGGAAGAGAGCAGGGAGGTGTCCCCCGGCAGTCTAAGCTTATAGCAGCATAACTAGGGGCTGATCCAGGGCAAACCTGAGCCAGCCCTAACTATAAGCTTTATCAAAAAGGAAAGTCTTTAGCCTACTCTTAAATGTGGAGAGTGTGTCTGCCTCCCGAACACAAACTGGAAGCTGGTTCCACTGGAGAGGAGCTTGATAGCTGAAGGCTCTGGCTCCCATTGTACTCTTAGAGACTCTAGGAACCACAAGTAACCCTGCAGTCTGGGAGCGTAATGCTCTAGTTGGTTTATAAGGTACTATGAGATCTTTAAGATATGCTGGAGCCTGACCTTTAATTGATTTGTAAGTCAGGAGAAGGATTTTGAATTCTATTCTGTATTTTACCGGGAGCCAGTGCAGTGCAGCTAATACAGGAGTAATATGATCCCATTTCCTAGTTCTAGTCAATACACGTGCCGCTGCATTTTGGATCAACTGAAGAGTCTTAAGCGACTTTTTAGGACAACCTGATAACAATGAGTTGCAGTAATCCAGCCTTGAAGTAACAAATGCATGGACTAGTTTTTCTGCATCATTTTGAGACAGGATGTGTCTTATTTTTGCAATGTTACGTAGATGAAAGAAGGCAGTCCTTGAGATTTGTTTTATGTGGGAGTTAAACGACAGATCTTGATCAAAGATGACGCCAAGATTCCTTACAGTGGTGCTGGAGGCCAAGTTAATGCCATCCAGAGCTTCTATGTCATTAGAAAATGCGTTTCGGAGGCGTTTAGGGCCAAGTATAATAACTTCAGTTTTGTCTGTGTTTAACATCAAAAAGTTGCTAGACATCCAAGTTTTTATGTCCTTAAGGCATGCTTGAAGTTTAGCCAATTGATTGGTTTCATCTGGTTTAATTGATAGATATAATTGGGTATCATCCGCATAACAATGAAAGTTTATAGAGTGGTTCCTTATAATATTGCCCAAAGGAAGCATATATAAGGTGAATAGAATCGGTCCAAGTACAGAACCCTGCGGAACTCCAAGACTGACTTTGGCTGTCATGGAGGATTTATCGTTAACAAGTACAAATTGAGATCGCTCAGATAAGTAGGACTTAAACCAGCTTAGTGCGGTTCCTTTTATGCCAACACAATGTTCCAGTCTCTGTAGTAGAATGTCATGATCAACAGTGTCGAAAGCAGCACTGAGGTCTAACAAGACAAGAACAGAGACAAGTCCTTTGTCTGATGCCAACAGAAGGTCATTGGTAACTTTCACCAGTGCCGTCTCTGTGCTATGATGAACTCTAAATCCAGATTGAAAAACCTCAAATAAACTATTATTATGTAAAAAGTCACACAACTGTTTTGCGACTGCTTTCTCAAGGATTTTAGCGAGAAAGGGTAGGTTAGATATCGGCCTATAGTTGGCTAAAACCTCTGGATCAAGACTAGGCTTTTTAAGAAGTGGTTTTATTACAGCTACTTTAAAGGATTTTGGTACGTAGCCAAATAATAGAGACAGGTTGATCATATTTAATAACGAAGTGTTAATTAAGGGTAAAACTTCTTTAAACAGTTTAGTTGGAATTGGGTCCAAAAGACAGGTTGATGGTTTAGACGATGAGATTGTTGAAGTTAGTTGGTTAAGGTTGATTGGAGTAAAAGAGTCGAGATATATTTCAGGAGTTACAGATGTTTTTAAAATTCCAACAGTTGAAGTTAAGTCATTACCAATTGAGGTCAGGAGGAGATTAATTTTGTCTCTAATAATTATAATTTTATCGTTAAAGAAACTCATAAAGTCGTCACTACTGAGAGATATAGGAACAGTACCTTCCCGTGATTCCCCTTTATCTATCGATAGTCAAACAGTCAGTTTGCACGGTTAAATCTTCCGCTACAAACGTAAATGTAACCCCAAACAAGCGTTAGCTCCACGTTAGCTTCAGGCGGGCGCCTGGAGCTGTATAGTCGTTAGCTCTAAAATAGCTTGACTTTCACGCCTCAATTCATTCACTTACAAACAACATTGCTTTTCAACAACTCACACACACATTCATCAACATATAGTTTCCAAACCACACTGCATTGATACTCGTTTTATGCCGTTATCGTTGGATTAAATAGGGTTTTTATAGCCCCCGCTAAGATTAAATAGGGTTTTTATAGCCCCCGCTAAGAGAAGTTCACTCTTCTCTCACACAGCCGAATTCCGCGATCTTTTTAAACCACTTCAAAATGCTTTACTTACTTTAATTATGTGTCTATGGTCGTCTACGGAAGATGAATAAATATATAGTGAGACAATGGGGAATTCGTCAACCTCCACCACGCAGTCACATCAAAATATTCACTGTTAAGGCTCTCTCTTTTTAGCCAGAACAGGCCGCGTTGGCCTTTTCCTCCGCAGACTCCCACCAGTCGCTCAGATTGCGCTTTCTCCCCAAAGACTAGATAGCGCTACTCGGAAACCTTATTTCTTACACCGGTGTCACTCTTAAAACCTTTTCTGTGCACAGTTTCATGTAGTATTTTTCAAAACTTTGTCACCATCAATTATCACATCATATGCAAACTTAGCATGGATAGTATATTTTATGAGACAGCGTTCAGAGTGTGTTCTTTGACATTTACAAGTACTATTATTCTACAATAAACTATTGCAATTTCGTTTATAACAGGTTTGCTCACCTTATCGTTTGTCAGGTCTGTTGTAAATATCATTGAACGCACTCCTCTGGCTTCTCTTCCAGTCGCCCTCATGTCCAGAACTTTCAGATCATCGCAGTCGGGGTCACCAGGTTTTGTTGGGTTTTGAAGCCCAAAGGGCGCTGAGATTGTCTTTCAATTGAATCCAGTAAACTTCTAGTTGATCAAGATACTTATTTATTTAAAGTGATGATGACAGCATTTCAAAAAATACCCTCAGCCGAGGACACTTTCACACACCAAGTCCACAGTCCGAATCAATAAAGAGCCAGTTAGCTGTCTGTTGGTAAAAGTGAAAGTGGTACAAAAACATCATAAACATTTTGCTATATTCTCTACAGAAGGGTGTCGTCGTCCCTCATTGGTCCATGTTGGCGCGGTTATGCCCCTTGGTGGGCCGTCTTGTTGTGGCGAGATGGAGGTAGACCTGAAACTCTTTGAAGAGAACCTACAGTGCTTCACATTCATAACTAATATAGTGCTCATTATACATTTGTGCAGAAATACATGTTGTGCAATAATACATTTTGATTGAGGTGGACGAGTACATGTGATAATCATTAAATGTGACACAATACAATCAGGAGTTTATTTACTTCACACTAGATAATATTAGTTCATTTTTTGAATGTTATAAACCTAAATTCTAGCCATATCTTACACATTGCACCTTTAACTTTCAAAATAAATCTTATTAACCTAAATCTGAATATCCTTGCAGCATTAGTGCACCCAATTACATTACAGTTACATTACAGTTAATTTGGCTGACACTTTTGTGTGACCTCCCTCACACAAAGTTGCACTCTACACTCGCCGTGCCATTCTGCAGTCTCCATGTTCACATCCGAAACTGGACCATTTCTCTCCAACGTTTTCTGAAAGGGAAATGCGTTGCCTTCCATTGAAGAGACATAAAGTAACATAATTTCATCTCTACTCAGCCTTGAGTTAAGCCAGGTCATATTTCCCCCTGTGCCTGCTCCCTCTGTGTCTGATATGTCTCAGATAATATCAGCTTTCTCTTCATCTCTGTGTTTGCTGGCTTCACAAAATTCCCATGCACGGCGAGCTTACCTCTCTGCTGTTTCTGTGCATTTACCATAAAGCACGGATCTGAAAATTGCAGGAAGAAGCAATCTCAGATGAGATAAAGAGATTATACACATCAAATCAAATTCAAATCAAATGTATTTGTATAGTCCAATATCACAAATTATACATTTGTCTCAGTGTACTTTACAGACTGTACAGGTTACGACACCCTCTGTCCTTAGACCCTCGCATCGCACAAGGAAAAACTTCCTAAAAGAAACCCCTTAATTAAAGGGGGAAAAATGGAAGAAACCTCAGGGAGAGCAACTGAGGAGGGATCCCTCTACCAGGACGGACAGACGTGCAATAGATGTCGTATGTACAGGATAAACAACATAGTACAAATACAACATTTGACAGAAATTATGTTGTGTTGAAAAAGAGAAAGCAACCTGCGGCAACCTGCCACATGAGACACAGAAACTCTGGGGATGATACCCCGGATGATGAGTTAGTAACATACATTTACATAAATGCATACAGATAGAGAGGGAGAAGAAGAGAGGGAGGGGAGGAGAGAGGAAGAGAAGGAAGAGAGCAGGGAGGTGTCCCCCGGCAGTTAAAGCCTATAGCAGCATAACTAGGGGCTGATCCATGGCAAACCTGAGCCAGCCCTAACTATAAGCTTTATCCAAAAGGAAAGTATTTAGCCTACTCTTAAATGTGGAGAGTGTGTCTGCCTCCCGAACACAAACTGGAAGCTGGTTCCACTGGAGAGGAGCTTGAGAGCTGAAGGCTCTGGCTCCCATTGTACTCTTAGAGACTCTAGGAACCACAAGTAACCCTGCAGTCTGGGAGCGCAATGCTCGAGTTGGTTTATAAGGTACTATGAGATCTTTAAAATATGCTGGAGCCTGACCATTAATTGCTTTGTAAGTCAGGAGAAGGATTTTGAATTCTATTCTGTATTTTACCGGGAGCCAGTGCAGCTAATACAGGAGTAATATGATCCCGTTTCCTTGTTCTTGTCAATACATGTGCCGCTGCATTTTGGATCAACTGGAGATTCTTAAGCGACTTTTTGGGACAACATGATAACAATGAGTTGCAGTAATCCAGCCTTGAAGTAACAAATGCATGGACTACTCTTTCTACATCATTTTGAGACAGGATGTGTCTTATTTTTGCAATGTTACGTAGATGAAAGAAGGCAGTCCTTGAGATTTGTTTTATGTGGGCGTTAAACGACAGATCTTGATCAAAGATGACTCCAAGATTCCTTACAGTGGTGCTGGAGGCCAAATTAATGCCATCCAGAGCTTCTATGTCATTAGAAAATGCGTTTCGGAGGCGTTTAGGGCCAAGTATAATAACTTCAGTTTTGTCTGTGTTTAACATCAAGAAGTTGCTAGACATCCAAGTTTTTATGTCCTTAAGGCATGCTTGAAGTTTAGCCAATTGATTGGTTTCATCTGGTTTAATTGATAGATATAATTGGGTATCATCCGCATAGCAATGAAAGTTTATAGAGTAGTTCCTTATAATATTGCCCAAAGGAAGCATATATAAGGTGAATAGAATCGGTCCAAATACAGAACCCTGCGGAACTCCAAGACTGACTTTGGCTGTCATGGAGGATTTATCGTTAACACATACAAATTGAGATTGCTCAGATAAATAGGACTTGAACCAGCTTAATGCGATTCCTTTTATGCCAACACAATGTTCCAGTCTCTGTAGCCAATAGAAGGTCATTGATAACTTTCACCAGTGCCGTCTCTATGCTATGATGAACTCTAAATCCAGATTGAAAAACCTCAAATAAACTATTATTATGTAAAAAATCACATAACTGTTTTGCAACTGCTTTCTCAAGGATCTTAGCGAGAAAGGGAAGGTTATATCGGCCTATAGTTGGCTAAAACCTCTGGATCAAGACAAGGCTTTTAAGAAGTGGTTTTATTACAGCTACTTTAAAGGATTGTGGTACATAGCCAGATAATAGAGACAGGTTGATCATATTTAATAACGAGGTGTTAATTAAGGGTAAAACTTCTTTAAACAGTTTAGTTGGAATCGGGTCTAAAAGACAGGTTGATGGCTTAAACGATGAGATTGTTGAAGTTAGTTGGTTAAGGTTGATTGGAGTAAAACAGTCTAGATATATTTCAGGAGTTACAGATGTTTTTCAAATTCCGGAGGTTGAAGTTAAGTCATTACCAATTGAGGGCAGGAGGACATTAATTTTGTCTCTAATAATTATAATTTTATCGTTAAAGAAGCACTGTAGAGCTGTGGGTTGTTCTTATTTTCTTCTATTAATGAAGAGTAATAAGCTGCTCTGGCATTACGGAGAGCCTTCTTATACTCCTTTTAAGATAATCTAACCTGACTAAACGAGATTCTTCCAATTTAGTGGAACGCCATTTACTTTCAAGATTTCTCGACTTTTGTTTTAGTTTGCGGATTTGTAAATTAAGCCATGGAGCTTTCTTTTTCTGTTTTATGATCTTCTTCTTTAGAGGAGCGACAGAGTCGAGTGTTATTCGCAGTGAGGCTGCAGCGCTATCAATAAGATGATTAATTTGGGAGGGACTAAAGCTAGCATTGGAGTCCTCCATTATATTGATATTGAGTCCTGGTATTGAATTAAGTGCTGATGGAATCACTCCCTTAAATTTAGTCACAGCACTTTCAGATAAACATCGAGCATAGGATATTTTGCCTACTGGCTTGTAGTCCAGTAACAGGACTTCAAAAGTTATTAAAAAATGGTCTGATAAAAGAGGATTATGTGGACACGCTGATAAACTTTAAATTTCAACACCATATCCCAGAACAAGGTCCAGAGTGTGGTTTAAACAGTGAGTTGGTTCATGTACATTTTGACTGAACCCAATTGAATCTAATATTGAGATAAATGCATTATTAAGGCTGTCACTATCAACATCCACATGAATATTAAAGTCACCTACAATAATTACTTTAACTATTTTAAGGACTAAACTTAATAAGAATTCTGAGAATTCAGATAGAAATTCAGAATACGGACCAGGAGGGTGGTATACAGTTACAAATGAAACTGGCTTTATTGTTTTCCATGTTGGGTTTGAGAGTGTAAGAACAAGGCTTTCAAAAGAGTTATAGTTTAGTTTAGGCTTAGGATTGATCAAGGGGTTTGAGTCAAATATGGCCGCAACTCCACCTCCTCGGCCAGTACCTCGAGGAATGTGAGTATTAATATGACCAGGTGGAGTGGATTCATTTAGACTGACATATTCTTCATGTCTCAGCCAGGTTTCAGTGAGACAAAATCAATCAATCTTATTATCTGATATTAAATAATTTACCAATGCAGCTTTAGTTGATAAAGATCTGATGTTTAAGAGCCCACATTTAATTTTTCGATTTAGTTGCACTTTTGCAGCGGTGGTGTTTATTTTAATTAGATTTTCTTGTATAACTCTTCTTCTGTTAACCATAGATTTGATTCATTTCAGTGGTCGTGGGGCAGACACAGTCACTATGGTGATTTGAGTGGGTGACTGCCTTGGAAAGAAGCACAGAGAAGTGTGTAAGACTGCAATTCTTAATCCTGGTCTCAACTCTGGGTTGTCATGGATTAGGTCCACTAATAGACTTTGTAATATTATTGGATATGAGATCTGCTCCAGCCAAAGTAGGATGGATGCTGTCACTCCTAATCAGACCAGGTTTTCCCCAGAAAGTCCGCCAATTGTCTACGAAGCCCACATCATTATCTGGACACCACCATGAGAGCCAGCGACGGAATGATGACATGCGGCTAAACATGTCATCATTCAAATGGCATGGCTACATGGCTACCCTGTTATTATGCATTCAATACTAAGCTATTCAATTAATACACAGGTTCATAAAGCCATGTTTTTATTTTAAACATGTGCAAGGTACAGGTGGCCGTGCCACTGCCATTTTGAAACATACATCTTGCATACAACACTGAGCTAATAAAATAATTCACAGACAGGGGACAGGGACAGTGAATCCCACACCTAATCCATTTATCTGTTTGCTACATTATGTTGGATTAATGTTAATGCGTATTTAAAGACATTTAGATTTTAGGAAAAACAATTGGTTGGAAAAAATATATATTAAAAAGAAATGTGTCTGAACAACCAAGTTTTTTGCGACCCCCTGCGGTACCTCCACGGACCCCCTAGGGGTCGCGGACCACCTGTTGAAGACCTCTGCTCTACAGGGAGCGTCCTAATCATGTGCTACCAAAACTAGTATCGTGATACCATACAATTTTATGTCTTTGCCTACTGATTTCTAAATGCAAAGTTGTTGCTAGAATGGCAGCAAAAACGACCGCTTATAAATCTACGGCCCTTACATGTCCTGGACAGGCCGATACCAAACGTTTTTATCTACATGTGTGGGGAAGTACGGGGGTGCAACGCGGCTCTAAGGGAGAGCTGGGCATGCAGGAGATTCTTGAGGAATAAAACCTGTGACCGCAAGAAACATTCTCTAGTCCTTTACTGTCGGGATGAGATATTTCTTTAACTTTGAACAGCAGCAGTGAGCGTCTTTGTGTCTATTAGCACGTTAGCAGCAATGTAGCAAAAACAGTTCTGTGCATGTGTTTCTAATACAACAGTGTTTACAAGTACACAACTTCTTCATTTTATTTCACTGCCCCCATTAAAAGAGCCACCCTAAAGACTTTTTAAACCTGCATAGTTTTAACAATGAAACCAGGGAGATTGTCTTCAGTCTCTTGTTTCGCAAAGTCTTTAGAGACGGACTTGAGAGTCTACACCACAGATGACTCTGTTCAATGCTACAAAGCAGCTGTTCCAAATGTCCCCACCTACTCCTGTCCCCACTAACAGCACAATGTCACACGAGTCCATGTGCAAACTACACTTTCTGACCAAAAGTGTATTTATTTAAACGGGTGCAGTGTAGCCAATGCATACAACAGAATGAATATAAAAGTTCATAACTTATAGCGTAGTGGTCTAGTGGTACGCCTACCAAACAGAACACGAGAAGGTTCTGAGTTCAATACCACATTGTGTCCACATTGAGTTGCTCCAGGGAGACTGTCCCTGTAGTTAGTTCACTGTAAGTCGCTCTGGATAAGAGCGTCTGCTGAATGACCTGTAATGTAATTACTCAGGAGAGGCTTCTTAGATTTAATCAAAAAACATTCATATTTTAAAAATAAAAATTCCAACAATAAATACAACAGGTCATGGACACCACGGAGAGTGGAACATGCAAAAACATATTACTCAAGATATATGTAGCAAGATTTAATACAACAACAATGGAGGGATTAGATTCAAATTCACCCTGGGTCTGAATTCAGTAAAGAATTTACGCAAATCCTGGGGCTTTATGAATCTGATTCATAGATTTTACATATACAATAGGACAAAGGAGAGAGACTGGAGGGAAATGTTAGTAAGAGCCAGAGTCTCTGGTAAGTTTTGAGTTCATTCAGAGGCTGAGCTGAACACGGACACACAGGCCAATGCCCAGTCTCCCACAGAGGCGGCTGGTGCATGTGTTGCTTGCTTACAACTAAAGTACACTTGGTACATGGCTGTTTGGGGCAAATCAACACAATGCATCTTGGGGAAAGCTTAGGGAGCTTCCATTCAAAAATGATCATCATAGGCCCTCAACAACCAAACACACACACACACACACACACACACACACACACACACACACACACACACACACACACACACACACACACACACACACACACACAAAGTATGTGCTATTCTTACAAATGGGGTTTCATGTCAGCAGAATAATTAGATTTCCACCATTTGTTATTGCCAATTGAATTCCATCACTGAGGTAATGGGTGTTAACAGCTGACACAAAGTCTATGGCTGATATTCTCTTTCCCAGACCCTGCTGAGCAGAAACCTAATCATAATTGTGGGAGGAGAAGCAGCCAGCATCTGGCATAATGGAAATACACTAATGAGATAATTATTTCCTTTCTCCGGCTTTCAACGATACTCACCATCACCAGAGATGACTAATTATCTCCTGCCTCCAAGAGATTACTGATTTATTACTTGTCCCACTGCACATTTATATTACCTTCTGTGTCTGACACTAATGTTTTGGTTTCAGAACATGTCGTAGTAGCTCTCTGTGTCTGACCCTGTCTCCTCAGGAGATAGTCTGACCTCAGATCCTGTTTTGATCTTCTGGTAGATATGGAGCCTAAGCCGTAATAGGTTTACTAAATAATTGACTTTTATGACAAATTGCATATCTGTCTAATTTTCATGCTGGGCATGTGACTAAGAATAGGTCAGTACCTTTTCTGTTTAGTTGTGTTCTGATGCACACTGAAAGAGTACAGCTGAGTCACTAGACGGAGGGACAACTCAGCTGGCAGAGAGATTTATCCACCAATCACAGGGTTGGTGGTTCCATCAGACTTCTACTGATTGGCCTGTCTCAGACTGTATCTAAGAAGGGGACGTAGTCACCGTGCCGTCAATCATTGGTTTGTGGACAACCCTTAAATAAAGTGAGAGTGTTTTATCAGCTGAGATTGGTTGCGTCTGTTTGCTATGATACGGAGTCTGTGGAAGTTAAAATGTCGACAGAAGGTACATTATTGCTTTGGCCCTTGCTCTGGATCAGTGTTACTCATTGCACGGCTCGTGAGCATCCTGCGGCTCGCCAAGCTTTAATTGGTGCCTCACATGGCAGTGGGCTAAATAAAGGGGTGATAGATATGATTATGCAGTCAATTCTTCGTGTGCAATAATGTGAAAAAACTGTGTGACGTATGCGTGCGACGCCATGTTGGATGATATACAAATCAAAAATGGCGTCTAAAGCGAACAACTACAACAATACAACTCCGACTTCTTTGAAGTATTTGGACTCTCTGAAGTTCTCTGCAAAGGCAAGATTCAGAGAAAAAGTCGTTGGGCAACCAACGCACAAATGAAGGCATACAAGAGCTTAGATGCTTATAATTTCTTTGTTTCTGGCTGGGTTGGTAGTCTTCTTACCAAACCAGTGAAAGATGACAGGGTGCTCGTCCATGCCCGTGTAAATCACTCTCAAAGAGCTCGAGATACACCGCTCAAGCCGTGGTTTGTGAGTGAGAAGAGCGGCGATGTTATCCTCGCACACTGTGATTGTATGGCGGGATTAAGCAAAGCATGTTCTCACATTGGTGCTTTGCTTTTCGCAAGTGAAGTAGGCTCAAGAATAAGCCAAACAAAAACAAAACAATATACAGAAGAAAAGAGCAAATGGATGCCATCACATGTAAAGAAAGTGCCTTATTTACCAGTTGGCGAAACAGATTTTTCCTCGGCCAAAAGAAGACAAAAAACACTTGGTTGTGAGGTGAGAGACGGCAAAACATCTGGTGAATTGTGCTTTTTCTTCTGTTAAATCCTCACAATTTAGGTTGTTAAACCACAGTTTATGGCGTTCGGTAGACAGTAATTCATCCCTCTTTTGTGGATCGTCGTAATAATTATTATTGATAAAAGATGTAAATATAGACTAGAAACAAGATATTTAAACTTGCTCAGCCCAACACTGACTGGCTGTCACAGCTACGCCTCCTGTCATTCCTTGTGTTTCTAGTGTTTTCCCTTTCCCCTGTGTGTGTGTGTATGTGTCTGTGTTGTGGTCAACTCACCTGTTCCAAGCCTCACTCCTGCCATCCATTAATCTCATCAACCCAGCAGTATATCAACCCCAGTCTTCTAGCCACTCGTCGCTAGATCGTCTACTCAGCTACATTGGTAGTTTACGTCTCTGGCTTGAATTTTGGATTCAAGTACATTTGCTTGTGTGTTTTTTCGTATAAACTCTTACTGGTTTTTGTGCAACGATACAAATGTTATAAAATCAAAGGACCTTAAAACTTAACATTTTTGAAGAAATGATAGGTTAAGTTACGGGACGATAGTGCCGATGCTAGTTAAGCTAGCTATTCAGCAGCTGTTAGGAGTGGCTGCTTGGCTGCTGGTATCCGACCTAAATTAGCCTTTTAAAGTAGAACTTTTAAGACCTTAACTTTCAAACCTAAGAGTTTTAAATATTTATATTTTACATAGATTGTGGCGATTGTATAGATAATGTATACTTCATATTACCTGCTTGGTTTTCTGACAGTTGAATATCACTTAAAAAGTCCAGTGCAATCGTTCGGATTGGTTATACATATTTTATTATTTATAATAAGTGTACTTATTTTGCAACTTAATCTGCTTTTGTTTAGTGGTGTATAGCTAAACTTGCTCTAATGTTTTGTTTTGTTTTAGGGAGAAGGAGACTGAGGCAGAAGAGGGGAGAGGATAGAGAGCAGGGAGAGGATGGACTCTTCTCTCTGCTGGAGATACTTGTTGACAAATGAAATGTAAATTAATTGAGAAAAATAATATATATAATTATGAATATATTGTGCATTTCATTTACATGAACTATAAATGAAAAGTAATGAGAACTTAATTGATTTCAAGGTTCAAGGTTCATTT
This sequence comes from Cottoperca gobio, assembly GCF_900634415.1. Lineage (NCBI taxonomy): Eukaryota > Metazoa > Chordata > Actinopteri > Perciformes > Bovichtidae > Cottoperca > Cottoperca gobio. The sequence goes on along the minus strand of NC_041358.1, from coordinate 1,501,860 downwards.
AATTTAGAAAAGGGATTATTTAATTTAGAAAACTACCTATCAATGAATGGAAATTAATGATCAAACGATTATTATAAACAAAAGTATTATAAAACAATAACATTTACAGTATATACAGATAAAGTTTGCTGCTGGACTTGGAAGGGCTGCCACAATAAAGCCCTTGGTGTCTCCTGATGCATCATCTAAAATACATTATTGCCGGTGATAAAGCATATCTTCAATAATGATTGAAAATAATAATAAAAGTATTATCTCTGGTTCCGTTCTCTGGGAACAAATTTTAAAGTAAGCCGTCAACTGCTTGATAACTTCAGAGAGTTGCTAGGCGACGGGAGTGGCAAAATGTAGGGGAGTGAACAACTGGTAACGTACCAGAAAATCCCCCGTAGACCGGACCGTCTCATTTCGTAGACCGCTCGGTTCAGCCTTCGCGATATACGGAGATCCTGGCCTCCAAAGACTGCAAAGCCTACGTCCTCCGATGGCTGCAGCCCATGAATTGAGACACAGCCTTTGTGTCCTGCGTTTGGGACCTTCCCTTGTTGCACACGTGACACTGGTGGAGTTGCAAGTTTTGGCGGTCTATACAGCACTACAATGGTGAATGTGCTCTTGGACGGGTAGATACATGGTGGGCTAGTATAGAAATAAAAAAAACTTAAGGTCATTAAAAAATATGTTATAAGCATGCTTATGAATATGGACATTTGCTAAAAAATAATTTATATTGCTAAATTGGAACATTTAAATTGGAGGATACTACGACCAACCTGGCACTTCATACTCGCGTTAGCTTGGCTCCGGTTTACTCGTTTCACCATTTCATGCTAGTTTGCGTGTGTTGCTACAGATGTAAAATGGATCGATTTCTTATAAAAAATGTTGCACACCAGTTGGCCAGAAACAAAGCGTGACAAACGAGGAAAATTAAGATTTGGCTTTGGAGCATCAAACCACAGCGGAATCAAGCGGAAGATGCTGGACATGTGGTTTGTGGACAGACAACAGCTGCTCCCGTTAAAAAAAAGAAAGGTACGAGCCATACAAGATGGGCAAAGGACATTTCTAGAAAAGTGAACAGAGAAATTTGTATTTGTCCTCCACGAGTTGAACCCATTCTGCTTAATGTGCAAACAGACCCAGCATCCTGTCTGCACAGGCACTCATTCACCGCTGTCACCGGACCTGGAGTCGGGCTCTGCAAGCCCTTCTCCGCAGTTCTGCCTCGTACAAAAGGATAGCGGACCGGCGACGCATTCCTGCTCCAGGTTATTCTCCGGGCCAGAGGGTTTGGCTTTCTACGAAGGACCTGCCACTGCAAGTCAAATCCCGCAAGTTGGCTCCGCGATTTGTGGGTCCGTTTCCAATCTCCCAGGTCATCAATCCGGTAGCGGTGAGGCTCTGTCTATCACGTTCCATGAAGGTTCACCCCATTTTCCATGTGACGCGGGTCAAACCAGTTAAGGAGAGTCCGCTGGTTCCCACAACCAAGCCCTCTCCTCCCCCCCAGTTCTTTGAGGGAGGGGACGTTTACACTGTTAAACGTCTCCTAGCGGCCAGACGGAAAGGCAGGGGTTACCAATATCTGGTGGACTGGGAAAGGTATGGTCCTGAGGAGACACAGTGGGTATCCACAAAGAACATTGTGGACCAGACCCTCATCCAGGACTTCCATTGTCAGCATCCCGAGGTTCCTGGGACGTCAGGTGTCGTTCCTAGACGGGGTGGGGGATCTGTAAGGGTTCCTGTTGTCCGTTAAATGTTTATTGTTGCGTATAGTTCCTCTTTTATTTTGTGTTACTCACCTCTTCTCTCGTTTCATTGTCTCCACTTCCTGCCCATGTGTTTCCCATCTGTCATTAGTGATTCCACCTGTGTCTCGTTACCCTGCCCACTTCCTGGTGTATATAATCTGTGTGTTTTTTTCCCATCATTGCCAGTTCGTCTTCGTAGCTCCGTGTCGTAGTGTTCCAGCATTTGTCCCATGTCTTCTGATCCTGTTTCCTGTCTTCCTGGTTTCCCTGATCCTGGTTCCATGACCTGACTCTGCCTACGCCTACTCCTTACCTGTTTTGTTTGCCTCGCTGACTGCCTTCCCGTGTACGAACCTGATTTTGCTACAAGTAAAGACTATTTTCCCGTTCTGAGTCGAGGCATGTGAGTCCTATTCCCAGTGTTCAGTACGTGTCGTTACAGATTCTGCAACATATTCTGTGATGGCATATCATTTTAGACGCTCTAGCAAATTCTATGAATATCCTTACAATTAACAATGTTGCAGACACACAAATCACAGCAATTTAAAAATGAAAACAAATTACAGAATCATTAAATATCAAAAACATTTATCAACATTCACAAGGGGCCAATCAATCAAACATCTACAGCCAAATGTTTCAGCCTCCAAGTAATTGCATTTTTATTGTATCCAGAGAGACCAGCTCCGGAACATCCAGGTAATTCTGAAAGCTATTCCAAGCAAGGGGAGCAGCATACTATAATAACCTTTTCCCCAATTCAGTCCTGGCTTTAGGTACAAATAATAGATCCTGGGAGCAAAGATCAGTTTACCATAGTGTCATTAGAATAAAAGTGGAAATTTGCATAGCAACCCAAGATCGATCCCTGGGGCACGCCCATAGATCCACTAACGGTGTTCGAAGTGAAACCTTCTGTCTGCACGCACTGAGAGCTTCCAGATAGATCATTTTTTTATGAATAGTAAATGGATAGTTTGTTCTGAAAGTCAGACACTAAACTAAGAACTATTTCAGTTGTCACTCACAAAGGTAACATTGACCAGGACTGTTAATTTGGAGATTGGTATGTTCATCCTCTTTCAACAGGGGAAGAACAAAATCCATATAAGAGGAATGTAAAAATTGTGATCTGTGAGTTTCTTGGATGGGCAACACAGAAAAACTTAATGGTCTGTAGTCATAAATAATGCAATTGCTGGTTACAACCTTAAGGTTCATAGACACACTGTATCTGTGTATGTTGATGATTCATAGGTGTCTGTCCCTGCTTTGGGCTATTTGATTCAGGTAATGACAATATGACTAAAAGTAATTCCATGGAATTAATGGCAAATGCCTTGAAGGGGATCCATGAGATAAAACATGCTCCCCAAAGTTTTCCACTTTTTTCTCCCTTGAGGTATTTTTTTCATTCTAGCTCAATTAGTCAATTTCTTTGCCAAACTAAGCTCAAATTAATTTGTGAGAACTGAGCTGCTCCTGATGTTTCAGGAGGCCAGTGTAATGTAACGGCAGAAATCCTCCAGTGCCATACAGCTACTTAGTCTAAGGTTGTGCCTGCCCTTAAACTCCCTCGAACAATCATACACTGCACATCAAACATGAGTTCACAGGTAATGAATTTACTGATGAGCTTTAAGGCGTCTGCTTCATAAAAGCTGATTTTCAAACACAGTCCTGTTAGCATCCCCTGCTCCATCCAGTTTTTTTTAATACCTGAGGCGCATGACGGGTATTGTTCTGATTCAAAATATGAATGAAGCAACTAACTGTGATCTCAAGCTGCACACATCTAACCCTAACCCACTCACACAGAGGGACAACAGCAAGTCCAATTAATACAAAAGAAGGGCCTTCAGCTGCACTGTGACAGATTATGTTGTGATGGATGCTGACAGGCCTCAAGAGTCCCAAGCACGGGTTCAAATCACTGGCCTACCTGTTGGAATCACTGAGTAATGGATTTCAGGGGATTCTAGCCCTGCTAGACCAAAGGCCTAAAGAACTAGACTTTGTCCTATCTTTTACAACTAGACACTGAACCAACAGTTGAAATAGAATTAAGTTGCTCTGTGTCCAGGAAGACTGGTTCACTGTTCCCCCTATTACAGTCTTTATGCTATGCTAAAATAAACTAACTGGCTGCTTGCCGTAGCTTTATATTACTGTACAGACATAAGAGTGATATCGATCTTCACATCTAACTCTCAAAAGAAAAGGAAGAGTAGATCCATAAATGTTGAACTATTCCTTTAAGGGCTGGTGGATTCTAACACTGTCTGTGGTAGAAACACAGCTTTATAAAAGAGATCATTAGTATTTAAGGGGAGGATTTTAGCATTCATTTGTCAAAGTGGCAAACCTTAAACTCCACATTGCATTTTTCCCCAAGTACTTCAGAAGATGTTTATACAGTGTACACAGTGAACTTGAAGAATATCAATAGTTGTCATTTGGTTCATTTTAAGTCGCAGTGCTTTGAATGATGGTCTATAATTTAGTTTTAATTACAGATTAAGTCTATAGTCACCTCTCTGTTGTGGTTTATAGAATACGGATGCAGTATTACTGGTGATATGCTTTATCTCTGTCCCTGCAGAGGAAATGTGTGCTGCATGTGTGAGATGCATGTGTTTCCTCTTGTGTCTTTGTTTTATCAGTGCATTAGTGTGAGTGTGTGTGTGTGTGTGTGTGTGTGTGTGTGTGTGTGTTTTCCTGACATATACATGTGTGTATATATCTTCCCACACTTTGATCAACTATGGCAGCAGCCAGTTGACAGAGGATTACACACACTGCTGCCGTCATCGTTCAGGTGATGAAGTGTGGGCGTGTTTACGGTAAGCGCGTCATTTCCGGTTGTTAATGTTTCTGTGTTGCTGGTAGCATACTTCGGCAGCTCCAGCTTGACCCAGTTAATGTTGTTATATTCTTGATCACATCGGCTAATTACCTGTCATCTATCTAAACCTATACTTGTACTTTCTAAGCACTTACAACTCTCTCCTTATCCTCCTTCTCTTAGCGACTCTCGCTAAATCCTCAATTCTTTACGCTCCTTTCGGCTCTGCTAACGTTAGCTAGCGATGGCATCTTCCTCTTCCTGTTATGCTCTCTCCTGCTCGGTGTGTTTCATGTTTAGCTGTTGCTCTGCCTCCTTTAGTGATAATGGTACGTGTATTAAATGTAGTTTATACGCAGGGTTGGAGGCGAGTTTTAGAGGGATAGATGAGTGGCTCCGCACCATGGTTAGTCAGCGGTTAGCAAGTGTAGCTGTTAGCAAGCCCCCTATAGCCGGCGCGGGCTGACCAGTGGTATCTCCTGTTAGCTGTCCCCCGGCGGGGCCCGAGCAGCCGGGAGACTGGGTGACTGTCCGAAAGAAGTGTTATCAGAAGACCACGGTTCACCACCAACCGCTTGCTGTTTCTAACAGATTCTGCCGACTCAATGACGCACCAGCTGAGAAGCCAACTCTGGTTATAGGTAGCTCAATTTTGAGATACGTTCATTTTGAGACACCAGCGACGATAGTCACGTGCATTCCTGGGGCCAGAGCGGGCGACATAGAATTACATTTGAAACTGCTGGCTAAGGCTAAACGTAAATACAGTAAGATTGTTATTCACGTCGGCGGAAATGACACGCGATTGCGTCAATTGGAGTGTACTAAATTTAATGTGGAGTTATACTTGGCCCTAAATGCCTCCGAAACGCATTTTCTAATGATATAGAAGCTCTGGATGGCATTAATTTGGCCTCCAGCACAAATGTAAGGAATCTTGGAGTCATCTTTGATCAAGATCTGTCGTTTAACTCCCACATAAACCAAATCTCAAGGACTGCCTTCTTTCATCTACATAACATTGCAAAAATAAGACACATCCTGTCTCAAAATGATGCAGAAAAACTAGTCCATGCATTTGTTATTTCAACGCTGGATTACTGCAACTCATTGTTATCAACTCTTCAGTTGATCCAAAATGCAGTGGCACGTGTATTGACAAGAACAAGGAAACGGGATCATATTACTCCTGTATTAGCTGCTCTGCACTGGCTCCCGGTAAAATACAGAATAGAATTCAAAATCCTTCTCCTGACTTACAAAGCAATTAATGGTCAGGCTCCAGCATATTTTAAAGATCTCATAGTACCTTATAAACCAACTAGAGCATTGCGCTCCCAGACTGCTGGGTTACTTGTGGTTCCTAGAGTATCTAAGAGTACAATGGGAGCCAGAGCCTTCAGCTATCAAGCTCCTCTCCAGTGGAACCAGCTTCCAGTTTGTGTTCGGGAGGCAGACACACTCTCCACATTTAAGAGTAGGCTAAAGATTTTCCTTTTTTATAAAGCTTATAGTTAGGGCTGGCTCAGGTTTGCCCTGGATCAGCCCCTAGTTATGCTGCTATAGGCTTAGACTGCCGGGGGACACCTCCCTGCTCTCTTCCTTCTCTTCCTCTCTCCTCCCCTCCCTCTCTTCTTCTCCCTATCTATCTGTATGCATTTATGTAAATGTATGTTATTAACTCATCATCCGGAGTTTCTGTGTCTCATGTGGCAGGTTGCCACTGATAAAGTTTACGTCAGGATCAGGAATCGTCGGTGCGCCCGCTGCGCCCGCTGCGCCCGCTGCGCCCGCTGCGCCCGCTGCGCCCGCTGCGCCCGCTGCCCTGGTCCTGCTGGACACCGGGAAGCCTTTTTGACATTATCCTGGATTCATCCATACTTTCTCTTTTTCAACACATCATTTCTGTCAAATGTTGTATTTGTACTATGTTGTTTATCCTGTACATACGACATCTATTGCATGTCTGTCAGTCCTGGGAGAGGGATCACTCCTCAGTTGCTCTCCCTGAGGTTTCTTCCATTTTTCCCCCTTTAATTGTGGGGTTTCTTTTAGGAAGTTTTTCCTTGTGCGATGCGAGGGTCTAAGGACAGAGGGTGTCGTAACCTGTACAGTCTGTAAAGCACACTGCAATGTATAATGTATAATTTGTGATATCGGGCTATACAAATAAATTTGATTTGGTTTGAAGACAGCAGCAGGAGACACATTTAGACACTTCTAGAACACACACTCCGTGTGTGTGTGTGTGTGTGTGTGTCACGCTGTGTCAAGTTAAACCAAGCTTGTGATAAATCCTAATGTGCTAATGTCTAGCAAGCCTGTAATTTAGTTTCTCTCCTTACGTGTTGCATTAGATGTGAATCATGTATCCCGACTTCCTGGATGAATGTAACCTTTCCTCTCTGAGGGAAATGTGTAATTGACTCTCTGCCAGGCAACTGATACCTCCTGGACCAACTCACTGGGATCAAGAGACTCCTCCAGACACCCCTCAGGTGCAGCTCAGTCAGTCCAGTCAGCCAGCCCAGTCTATGATGTAGATGTTCATAGTGGAAAGTGTGTAGAGTGTACCCAGGTCGTGGTGGGAGACAAACACCATTTATCTCACTAAATGTCTTGCCACTGGCGTCTTCCTTGTAGTGGCAGATATAGCTCCCAAAGTCCACAAAAATACCTTCCCCACAGGTGCCAATGATAACGGCTAATGGGTCAAAGCAGAATTACCATTCACATATTACATACACGTGTGAAACCAAATTCATTCACATACACGTGTGAAACCAAATTCATTCACATACACGTGTGAAACACTCTCACATACACGTGTGAAACACTCTCTCACACACATCCACACACACACGTGTGAAACACTCTTTCATACACACGTGTAAAACACTCACATACACGTGTGAAACATTCACATACACGCATGAAACACTCACATACACATGTGAAACGCTCTCACATACACATGTGAAACACTCTCATATACACATGTGAAACACTCTCATATACACATGTGAAACGCTGAGTTCAGTCGTGTATTAGTTGTGCATTACAATTAAAAACGGAGGCCTTCCTGTCACATGAAGGAAACAGGAAGACTTCACACTAACAATGGCATGATATTGCTAGGAGGCTTCCTTCAACCACAATGAATGTTCATCTGATCCTCGTTGTTTTTCAAGTCCAAACTAAATGTACTTACTTATTTGAATCCCATCTCTTGTCAAATTTCATCAAAATATGTGTCTATTCATTTATTAAATTTTTTCCGCCGATACTTAATTTAAACTGTCTCTCCCCACACGAACAGGCTTCCTCCCACTAAGTCTGGGGCTGTTGGGCAGGGTGAGCGGACTATGGGGTAAACACAGCAACAGACAGCTTCCTGCCCAGGTAAACACACTAAGAAATTATCAAACTACTTTAATTAATGTCAAGATTTCTCCGTTTTCCTCTTTGTCCCTTGTCCTTTTTCTTTTCTTACTTTTATCTATTTATTCATCAACTTGTTAATACTATGGGGACTATTACAGGTTTTATTTATTCTTCTTTTCCCCTTAAAACCTCTTAACGGGTGGACGGCCCGCCGTCATGTGATAGTTTTGCATTTTCAGAGAAGTTGTATGTTGCCCTGTGTTGTTTACAGTCCACATGATGGAGTTGTTACGCAATGCCACATATCGTTAGAAAGCTTAGAATCTCGTCTATTTAGTGAGCAAAACGGTTTTGAGATCAACATCACAACATCAAGTACAGTAGGCATGACACACAAGCAAGCAAAACCATAACTTTGTCGTTTTTAAATATGGCATATATCAAGCTATTAGCGCGATTTTGATGCTTGTTAGCCGGATGTCGAACTCTGACCTTTTGATTGACACTTCATTTGAGCCAATAGAAGCTTCCATGCGTTATCTACAGCCATCAAGAGCCAATGAGTGTCAACTTGATAAGGAAGTGCCAGCCCTCTTCTTTTGTTTACAGACAGAGCCAGCAGCAGCCCAGTCTCCCGTTGACTGGCGTATCGTGTAGCCAATTAACTGCTGAAGCTTTACACGTGACAACCATGGTTTTATTTTTACAAATGTTTTATTTTTTCATAACAAAATACAAAATATTGTTTTTGTTTACTTTGTGTCATTACTACTAACAGGGGATATTGGGTCTATAATAGTTATTTATAGTAAAGGCCAATAGTTATTTATGGGCTTTTTATCAATACATATTATAATATCTCCAAATGCACAGCTTGTGAATGCCTGGTGTTACTCTTAGAAAAACCTGTCTAATAAGTTAAGGTTTTGTCCCTTTTATCTGAAATTTGAACCTGAACTTGGTAATACTTGATGATATGTTCCTATTGTGTTTTCCAGCTCTTAACTACCAGCTATACCCATCTTCAGGCATCTTTTTCAACAACAAACTTCAGGCGGAGTGTATTTTCTTCAAATTTAGTATATTCAGACCACTATTACTCAGTGCCAGAAGCACTTGGAGTGATTCTTCAATGTTTTGCAAGAACAATAAGAGAGTAATCTTTTTTCTTTAATGAGACCAACGTCATGCAGCTGGTGCAAATGGTTGAAGAGCAGCTTTCAATTGACTTTGGGTATGTCGTTTGTAGGTATTTTCGGGTAAATTCCCCCACCCCTTAAGAGGTTAAATAACTATTATATACCCTATATTCTCTGTCAGTAGTAATGACACAAAGTAAGTGAAGTATAAACAAAACAAATTGTAATATGTGTTTTTTTTTTATATAATAACTACAATTATGAAAAATAAAATAATATTTGTTAAGCGGTTAAAAGAAAAGGTGCAGGTAAACATGGCAGAAAAAGAAAGGGTTACATGGGGTGAGCAGGTAGAGGAAGCGGAGATGGAGGAGGAAGATGCAGCAGCAGCAATGGAGACACCTCAGCAAAAGCTTGCTACAAAACGCAGAAGAAACCAGTCAAAGAAAGCATCCAGTTTTATACAACCTTGTAGCATCTGACCTGTGTAGACCCTCCCTCAGGCCTTTTAGCTAAAATACAGAAACAAATGGTAGATTCATTTTGGGATGGTCTACACTGTATTCCACAAGGGGTACTGTTTTTATCCGGAGAGGATGGAGGACAGGGCCTAGTCCACCTGGCCAGCCGAACAGCCACTTTTAGACTCAAGTTTATACAGAAATATCTTACCGGTCCGGCTGGGGAACCACCACCTCGGTCTGCCACCCCCTAGGCACCGTCCCAGACTTCCAGACAATTTTGAAGGCGTGTCAACCAAGACAGCCCCTCCACACCCAAAGCCTTCAGCATATCTGGAAGGATCTCACCAACCTCTGGGGCCTTGCCACTGTGTGCCACAGTTGTTTGACTACCTCAGTGAGCTCCATCAGGGAAATTGACAATGGTCCCCCATCATCTTCCAGCTCTACCTCTACCATAGAGGGTTTGTTAGTCGGATTCAAGAGTTCCTCAAAATGCTCCTTCTACCGTTTACCGGTCCGGCTGATTTGGTGTAGAGAGACGTGGCCAACAGACTGGGTGGAGGATTTTATACAAACCTCTCCTCAAAAAGCGGACTGCCGACCTTCAGTGGAGGATTTTACACTAGCTTATCTCTTTTATTAATCCTACTGTTTTTAATAATTGTCCGTTTTGTCAACTATGTGAGACTGTCTTCCATGTTTTTACTGAGTGTAAGAGACTCACAAGTTTCTTCTCTTTTTAAACATCGTTTTTTTTGTCTTTATAATGTAGTTTTTACTGAGTGTTTTTATCATGGGAGCTGCCTACAAAAAAGATAACAAAGAAAAGTGGAAGCTCCTAAACTTCCTCTCAGGAGAAGCCCAATTGGCCATCTACATAAGTAGAAAGAACAGAATGGAAAACAGAGAAGGGCAGGAGGCGAAAGCAGTGTGGCTGTGCAACATTAGAGCAAGACTCTGGCTCGAGTTCAGGTTTTATAAACATAATAGGAGATATAGACACTTTTAGACAACTTTGGTGTTTTAAAATTATTTATGAATTACACTTTGCACAAGTTTTTTATTATTTTCTTTTAACTCTTCGATACACAAGCTATGCAAACCCCTTCTGGGGCGAAGCATGGGTCGGGGGTGACCCGTGTAGGCCTATGGTGTTGTTTCATGCATGGCTGGGTGTTTCTTTGCTATGTTTTTGGTGATCGATTTGTTCGGTCATTTGGAATTCCGGCTGTTCATTGAATGTCTTGCTTTTGGTTGGATCGTTGTTTTCATTCTCCCTTTCTTGATTTGTGAACTGGAATGGGTTTTGTGGTGCTGCATCGCGTTTGCACGCACGGGTTGGTTGTGGCCCGTGTGCCGGGTGTGATGGAGGTGGGGAGAGGACACACTATGGTGATATTGTTGGGGATGGTTATTTTGGCAGTGACTTGGACCAAACGGTACATTTGTTGTGTGGGGTCTTTGTTTGTCGCTTTGTCGCACTTCACACATGACATGCATCATGCGGCCGATGGCACTGTGGGATATTGATCTATGGGTATCTGTGGTGTGGCTGTGTTGAGCTGTTCGGTACAGTTGCACTGCAGATGTAAGGTTCGCTGGAACCAACAGAACTGAACCCAAAAGCACGACACAGAGACAGGCAGAATACAATATAGTTCAGTTTACTCAGTAATCCAGGCAGGGTCGAATACCGGTAAATCAGTCCAAAAGGCAAACAAATCCAGTAAGGGGCAGGCAGAAGAATCGGAGTCCAGAAACAGGCAGCAGGGTCAAAACGGGCAGGTCAGGAAAACTAAACAGGTAAACTAGACGATCGCTGGAGAGCTTGGCAGGAAAACACAAGACAATCTGGCAGTTAACAAGTGGGAGAGACCTGGTATATATCCTCTGAGAAAACTAATGAGAGAATGAGAAGCAGGTGAGGAGATGGGCTGTGGAAACCAGGTGAGGGGAATACGTTGATTGCAGGCAGTGAGGATGAACCAGGATCTGAAATGATAAGAGAATTGCTGACAAGGTAAAACCAAATGAAAACAAACTAATAGTGGGTGGAACGCGTGACAAGATGCTTGTGGTTCGGTGTCTTGCGGTGTTGTCAGTTGTGTGGTGTGTGTTGTGTGTGGGTGTGACGGAGTGGTGAATGGAGGTTTCGGATGCTGGATGTATTGTTTGGTCCGGATTGCTGCTGGGACGATCGTTTTTGATGGTATTGTTGTTGTGGTGTGTATATTATTTAATGTTTGTCACACTTGGCATACATGGATCATTTTTGGCCATGTGTGTTGTCCTGATGTGGTGGTGCAGGAACTGTTTTGGTTCGTGGATTGAGGGGGGGAGATTGGGGGTGTTGATTGTGGTGATCGAGAGCGGGATATTTGATGAGTGATTTGAAGTATTGAATGATTGAATGGGTTGATTTCCGGGGGTGTGGCGGGTAGGAACTCAGCCGTGCATGGGGTGGCATTGTGGGTCGATGCAGGTCATTTTCGACCCATGTTTGTGCCTTAGAAGGGTAGTGATACAAAAAAGATTTTTGTTAAAAAAAATAGGAAAGGATCAAAGGGTTAAACATATAAATTCCTTTTTCTTATTCAAGCACTTTATTTTAAAGTAATTGTACAAACGAAAAAGATGTAAATAAAGTGTTTTTGAAAAATTGAAAACCTCTCTCTTTCTCTTGTGTCCTCTCTCCTCTTGCAGCCTCTTCCTCTCATACCAGGAGAAGCTCTTGTTCCAGCACTGCACAACATGAAACACTACTGGGGCCTGATATGTGCCTGTCTTTGTTTTTATGTCAAACCAGGGTATTTTCAGAAATATAGGCATTATTTCCACAGAGAAGCAGTGTTGTGCAAGTTCACACTTCACAAGAGCTTGCTCAAAGTTTAGTTCAGACGAATTAAAATGAACTAGTTCACATTCATAGTTATATAGTACAATTTTGCATTTTGAAAAAAGTCCTACAATCCCAAATAATGAGCTAGTTCACATTAATTTATCCCGTTAAAAAAAACAGAAAACTAGAAGGGTGCTATGGCTTTAATCGGTCTCAAAACCGGCAGACTTTAAAACCAGGCGGATACATGTGATTTAAGAGCAAAAAACAGTACCTGCTACTGGCAAAGCATCCTCACAAGGGTGCATTTCTGCTCCACATGCACAAATGCATTCTTGCAAGCACGGTGGAGAAAAGGTGAGGACCCAAATGCTGAGCGGCAGACGAGGAGGTTAACAAAAAGAGAGCTTTATTCCAAAAAGAGAGCTTTATTCCAAAAAGCTTACAATAATGTAAGGCAAAAAGTAACACTGCAAACACAAACTAATAAGGGTGTAACATGGGTGACGAACTGACAAGGAACACTGGGACAGACAATGATATATACACACAGAGACTAAACAAGAGAACGAGACACAGCTGGGGAAGAAAGGCAAAGACACAAGGGCAGGGTGAGTGGACACAGGAGGATCAAATCAACAAGCACAGGTAGATGGAAAAACACAAGGACAGGAAGTATAACAAGACATGACACAAGGGGTAGTGAACATTTAAAAATAAAGCAGGAAACAGAAAATCAAGATCATGACAGCACCATCATGATTTTTTTCATAGATTATCTGTCTCATGCACCACTGTCAGGATATACTCACAGTTTCAGCAAATATGACAAAAAGTTATTTTAATAAAGGTTTTAATTAAAGGAAATAGACGATGGTATTGCTCATGCATTATCACGCGCTCCTCTGCATTGGTTAGTCAGTAGTGTGACTGAAGTTTAATATATTGCCCTGTTTGTTGTGTCATTGTTTATTTAATTTTTGATTCACTTAATCAGGTTTTATTCAGTGGTTTATATCAAGTGTTTGGTACCGTTCTGATCCTGAGCTAGCCCGACCTTCAAATATGAAATAATTAAATAAGTGAAGTAATCAATATCAACTCTTATGCTTTGAAAAGGACAAAATACTCAAATCAGAAATGTTTATAAATGGGAGTGGTCAGCTCACACCAGTGACACTGGACCCCTGGACCGAAGTCTATAAGACTTCAATCAAGCCACAGATCACTCTCTTCTCCTGCTTCTCCTCAGTAACTGCTGCATCCTTGTGCCACCTAGAGGCTGCCAATAGCTAGCTGAATCCCCGCCGCAGAAAGGTGCTGAAGGCAGTCATCAGCAACTTTTGAAAGAAAGAGACTCAAATGAGGCCTAATAAGGCTGCCACAGCGACCCCCAGTTAAAGGGGGGGGGGGGGGAAAGATGACCCAGAGAGAGAGAGAGAGAGAGAGAGAGAGAGAACAAGCCACATGAGTGTGGTCCAAAGAATGGACGCCACCGAAAATGCCAAGGTCCAAACAGAACCTGCTACCACAACTTCATCTGTCCATCAGAACCAGCAGGTGAAACAATACATGTTCATGTGTTTTCAGGAGTTGATGTTAGCGTAATGATTAGATGCTTGATGCTTGTTAAGACAGAGTTTAAAATATTACATTAATTTGTTTATTCTGTTTATTATTAAAGACAAGACAGAGTTTAAAAGTAACATTTACTTAATTTGTATGAGTAATAAAAAAGTCAGGACCAAAAGGTCAAAATATTAAATTGATTTACTTTTTAGTATTATTTTGGAATGTGTCAAAATGGTAAACAAATTGCGTTGTTTGACTATTAATTATTATTCAAGCGCGCTTCCGGTTCATCCATACAAAAGGTGGATGATTTCGACCCCTTTTTTCCTTTGTTCCATAGACACATCGGGTAGCATCATTGTAGAGAAGGCCACAGAGGCCACAGAGGCCGTGGTATGTTTCAGTTGGTTAAATGTAATTGTTTGTTTGACGGATATGTTTAATAACTACGACAGAGCGCATTGTTTTGTATAATGGGCCAGAACTCTGTTGCAGCCTTCAAATTATGAGACTGCATTATTTATGGCTATCAATTCTTCCTTATGATGGGTGGTGCTCCAAGGTATTACATTTATTAGTTACTCAATATAAACTTAAGTGTTTCTGATAGTTGAAGTTGAGTCCCATCGCTTTCCTTAACCTTTTTTTTTTTTACCAATTCATGTGTTTGTAATACATCATTTTGAGTTACTAGTTATAAATATATAGTTTGGTATAAATTATTACATTTTCTACAAGCAATTCACGCTACAACCGTTTGAGAAACTCTATGAATCACCCAACCACAATAACATATTGAGGCTGGCCAACAACATTGTCTCTGACCCCAACCATGTTCTGAAGAGCAAATATGAATTGTTACCATCAAATTAGAGATACAGGGTTCCCCGAGAAGAGACCAAAAATTGGGCAGAATGGAGTTACAGTGACTCACTATTGCCTTCTAGACTGGACGGGCCGGCACTAGTCAGTTAGTATGCTAACTTCCGAAGATAGCTCTGCAGCACAATACATAAATGTTTTTGACATAACGTCAACACTGTTACCTCTTCACATTCTGTTGATAATGTTAGGTCATTGCTTTAATGTCTCAAGTTTTAATTCTGGCATCTCTTACGCATTGAACCTTTAAAGTTTTAAGAAGAAAAGCACAGACAACACCTTGACAGGAGAGTACCTGTCAATCACAAGGACCCCACCCTAAAACCTTATTGTCTATTTTACTCTATATGGGACCATTATTTACAAAATGAACATCATGCTGTATTGAAGAAGATTTGAAACTAGCGATCAAGACCATAAACTTATACTTTATACAATCTGCCTCTTTTCTTCATCCAGTTGCCCTGTGCTGGATATTAAAGAGAAGGCAGGTTTATGGCACTTTTGCATTGGCTTGTCTTTTCAGGCACGGAGGTTGCCGCTTGTCACAAAACCACTATTACACTATTATACTAGTCTTTATTTGGCTTCACAAACTTAACTGTGTCTCCACTTTTGCTGGCCGTCTTCCTTCTGCTAAAATTATATGAATTTCTGATATTGGTCCACTTCTTTCGGGCATTCTCCAAGAAAGGTTTTAAATTACATTTACAAAACATCTAGGCCTTCCTCTACACTTTCTTTGTTTGTTTTATCAAACGGGTAGGTTTTTTTTTTTTTATCTCAATGATGAGTCTCTATGCAATGTCATGTGCAATGTTGAACGCGACATGTTGAATGTGACGCCCTGTAAATTCGGATTGGATTTTTATTGGCTGTCAGTGTTTCTATCAATCAAATCTTGCTGAAAGTTATCCCAAAGATATCGTTCGCCATTGTTGTTGTCGTAAGACGTAGAACGATTTTTAAGACTATATAATTATAGTTATCTTTATAGTTATAGTTATTGAAGTGGTTGGCCTTTTATTCTCTATAAATGTATCCTTCTGATAAAAGTAATATAGGAAATAGGAAACATTGAAGCTAAGAATTATCTCCACCATGGTCTCATTGTTAATTGTAATTAAGTAGTCAATGTAATAGAATCATCTTTAGTAACAGTAAAGGAAATCAGGTTGGTAGATTGGTAATGAATGTTGGCAGAGCAGCAATGGTTGGTTCTTCACCTTCTGTGATGAGAGCTGACCATGCATGTCTCTGTCCACACTGAGAGGCTGACACCAAGTAAATTTGCTGGGAGCTCAGAGCAGATTTCTGGAACATGGTCTAATTGAATTACAGGTTAATACAAGGAAACCAATTTCTGCCTCAGTCCCCAGGTTGCAGGAATGAGCTATTACATCAGATCTGCCTATTGAGTGTGAGGGAGCTCCCATGACACACGAGCCATATACTGAACATGTTCAAACATAAACACACAACTGTAATTCCACAATTGTTCCCTTTTAACACAGTAACTTGCAAGTAACTCTTCTGAGAGAAGAGTTGCTAGTGGTTTGTGTTTTTGTACATTAGTACAATGAGTCTAATTTCATTTGTACTTATTCATAATAAACATAAATACCACCTGTTTGTCCCTCCATGCATAGAACAATGTACAACATGTACATTCCACCGCTGAGGTCTGTTACCTTCAAGTAAGTGACTGACCAGTACTGAACACTACCCTGACTGTATACCAGCAAAGGTTAACTGAAATTTGAAGAGGAATCACAATTGCATACAGTATGTCTACTAAGTAGACTAGTTGTTTTATAACAGAATTTTAAGAACTTTTCAGCATCTGGATTCTGATCTGGTAGGTGTGAGCATTGCTGTATTCCAGTGTCTTTCTTGATATTAATATTGGGATAGTCTTTTAGAATAAGTCAAATTCCCTGTTTGTATCTCTCCACTCTGTTACATATTCCATATGTAATATATATTTAAAATATATAATATATTTATGTGACCATGAAAGAAATGTAAAAGGCTACCCACTGGATTGAAAATCATCTTTTCTGCTTTTTTCCACACATTAATAGAATTGGTTAGGATGCTCCCATATCACAGATTAATGTTCCTGTGCCCCTTGACTGTGTATAGCAAATCTTCTAGTCTGTGTGGATTCACGGGTGCTGCCTTTATAGGCCGCCAAGGGATTCCTGTTTTCTCCAATATCATACATTGAAAATTAATCTGGGGAAAAATGTTAATTCTTCCATCATTAACTCTTATTTGCAAAGAAACATATAGAGACTTCAGGTCCCAGTCATTTTCCTGACTTATTCTATTAAGGTTAGGACACTGACTTCCTGCTTTCTTTCTGCTAGCTCTTGCCCCTACTTACCTCTGCTAGGCAAAGATATTTCATCTAGAAGAGAAGGATACAACAATATAATGGACCCCAAAGGTGAAGCTACAGCTTGCCCCGGAGAACAGTCACGTCTGGAATAAGCGTGGAGCAGTACTTAAAGCCACCCCTAACAAACTAGAAGAACGCGACTTGACAGAAAGAGACTGGCCCCCGCTGCCATTATGCCGGCAACGGCTAACATACAACCCCCGCTACGCAACCGTGGATTGTAGCAGTGAACACGACAAGAAATGCCCCGCCACCACTGATGTCTCTACAGCTGGAAAACAGATTCCTACCGATACAAACCGAGCCTGGATCGCCGCTGGAGGACCCAGTTCGCCTGTCAGTCCCGCACCGTTCGGGCAGAACGAGACGCAGAGGAATGCAGAAGCTGACGGAGGACGATTAGCGGATCACTGAGCAAACAGCGGATCGAGGATGTGCGCCGAACAGAGGACCATAGATCACTGAGCCAGCAACGCTAATTATCGGCGGCTCTACTGTATCAGGCATTAACATTAATGGTAAGAAAGATACCAAAACATACTGTGACATACCAGAAAAACTTCCAGAAATGCTGTCTGTCCACAAATATGTGAACAAGGTTATTATTCATGCTGGGAATAATGATATCTTAAGGGGAGAAACAGAAACACTAAAACGTGACTTTACTGAACTGCTAAAAGTTGTAGGCTTTAAAAACATTGAAACATACATCAGTGGTCCCATCCCACCAGCCAAGTCAGGAGTGAATCATTTTAGCAGAATTTTGGGGCTCAGCAGGTGGCTATCATTTGCCTGTCCCCTGCACAAAGTGAACTTTATTGACAACTTTAATCTGTTCTGGCAGCGTAGAGGCCTTTTTGGAAGAAATGGATTTTCTCTAAACAGATCTGGAGAAAAACTGTTTGCTTCCAATATAGATCACGCCATTAGCCACCCAACTTTGGCTAAATGCAAGGAGACACCATCCCCCACACCACCAGATAACCACCATGATGACGTCCAAACAACTGGAGCGAGTGACCTTGCTGCAGTACCAGCCACAACAAGCCTGCACACCAAGGCGACTGTTGCATCGTGTTTGATGGCTACGAACAGGGTCCGTCAATCAAAGATCACAAGCACCAGCGAAGAGTTGGAACAACGTGCAGATATTCAGTTTAGTGAATCTACAAAGGCTCACGATGACCAGAAAACCTTTCTCTCGAATGAAAAGAACAAAAGTCAGTTCATCGCGTTGCTGAGTCGATGGTTGAAAGCTGATGGTCAGATCATGCACAACAGTACTGGAGATGCTGACACAATGATAGTGGAATGTGCCCTTCAATTTGCAAGACAAGGAAGGGAAGTAAGTGTAGTAGCAGATGACACAGATGTACTTGTCCTCTTGATGTACCACTGGAGCTAGAATATGGCTGATATATACTTCCATTCAGAGGCAAAGAGATCAAAGAATGGTTTGAAGGTGTTCAAGACCTTGTTAACAAAGCTGGCAAAGTAGTTACATCCCATCTCCTGTTCATCCATGCATGGAGTGGTTGCGACACCACCTCTGCAACATATGGGGATGGCAAAACCAGTCTTTTGAAAGAGATAAAACAATCAGAAGAATTGCAGCAGATATCCTTCTTGATGACCAATCCTGAGGCGACAGTGGAACAGATTGGCAAAGCTGGTATCCGGTTATATGTTATCTTATATGGAGGCAGAGCAGATGATTCTTTGAATAGTCTAAGGTACGCTAAATATATGGAGATGGTGTCGACAAGCAAAACACCAATTGAGCCACCCCCCCGGTCTGCCATCCCCTAGGCACTATCCCAGACTTCCACGCAATGTTGAAGAGGCGTGTTAACCAAGACAGCCCCTCAACACCCAAAGCCTTCAGCATTTCTGGACGGATCTCATCAACCCCTGCGGCTTTGTCACTGTGGAGTTGTTTGACTACCTCAGTGACTTCCAACAGGGAAATTGACGATGGTCCCCCATCAGCTTCCAGCTCTGCCTCTACCATAGAGGGCATGTTAGTCGGATTTAAGAGTTCCTCAAAGTGCTCCTTCCTCCTTCGAAGTCAGCATGGTCCCACCGTTGCTGTACACAGCTTGGATGGTTCCCCGCTTCCCCCTCCTGAGGTTCCATAGCTTCTATGAACTTCTCCCACACCCGCTGCTTTGCCTCTGCCACGGATAACATAACCCGGTAGGACTCCTTCTTCAGTCGAACGGCTTCCCTGACCACCGGGGTCCACCATGGTGTTCGAGGGTTACCGCCCCTTGAGGCACCTAACACCTTGAGACCACAGCTCCTCACCGCAGCTTCAGCAATAGAGGTTTTGAACAACGCCCACTCAGGTTCTATGACCCCAACCTCCACAGGGATGTCTGAAAAGCTCCACCGGAGGTGTGAGTTGAACATCTCCCGGACAGGGTCTTCCTCCAGACGTTCCCAGTTCACCTGCACTACCCATTTGGGCTTACCAGGTCTGTCCAGAGTCTTCCCCCACCCCTTGATCCAACTCACCACCAGATGATGATCAGTTGACAGCTCCGCTCCTCTCTTCACCTGAGTGTCCAAAACATGCGGCCTCAGATCAGATGATACGATCACAAAATTGATCATTGACCTTTGGCCTAGGGTGCTCTGGTACCACGTACACTTATGAGCATCCTTATGTTCGAACAAGTCCAACAACAAACGACCGTTCGGGTTTAGATCAGGGAGGCCGTTCCTCCCAATCACGCCTCTCCAGGTATCTCCATCATTTCCCACATGCGCGTTAAAGTCTCCCAGCAAGACTACGGAGTCCCCTACTGGAGCACCCTGCAGGGCTCCATTCAGGGTCTCCCAGAAGGCCGAATACTCCGAACTGCGGTTTGGGGCATAGGCACAAACAACAGTCAGAGTTTTCCCCCCCATAACCCGAAGGCGTAGGGAGACGACCCTCTCGTCCACTGGGGGGAACTCCAACGTAGTGGCGAACTCCAACGTAGCGGCGCACGGCCGGGGGCTTGTGAGTTGTTATTTTTTTGTTAGATTTTTGGGCTTTTCATGCCTTTATGATAGAGAAGTGCAGATTGTGAAAGGGGAGATAGAGAGGGAACGACATACAGCAAACGCCACAGGTCGGACTCGAACCAGTGGCCGCTGTGGGCAAGGACTAAGCCTTTGTATATGGGACGCCTGTGCTACCGGTTGAGCACACCGGTTGAGCTACCGGGACGCCCTTCTGAACTTTTTTCTGGCCCACAAGAGGTTGCCTGCAAATCGGGCTGGCATATATAGCATAAATAAAACTAAAGCCTGATTCACACCAAATGCGGCGAAAACACAGGTATTTCCATTCCACTCCGAGCTGCTGTGGCGTCCGGAAAAAAACGCACTCTGCCACTGGCTCAGTCAAGCTCACGCTAGTTCACACTGCACACTGAGTTGGCGGGCCACAGAGAAAGTCACTCCCTTACTTTAGCTCGGCAATCTAACAACACGCTTCAAGATGTCTCTCTCCAAGCCAAAGAATTCTGAAATTCCGAAAATTGTCACTTCCAGAGCGAATGGACTGACAAATATTGATTTTACTTTTGCACAAGTAAAAAACTGGTGTGTTTATCGTGCAACAAATGTATTTCCGTGATGAAAGAATACAACGTGAAAAGGCACTACAAGTAAAGTCACGGCTCGTTTTCTGCCAGATTTCCCTTGGGCTCAGAGGAACGGAGAAGGAAAGTACAGGGACCGTTAGCATCATGTGAATGGAGTCAAGTGGCTTTTGGTCGCTTTTGAACGGAACAAGGAGACACGATAGCAGCCCTGCTTTGTTTTAGTTCTCTCCTTTCCTTTCCTCCACTGTGTCTGACTGAATGAGCCCCGCAAAGCAGAGGAAAGTAACGCAGTAAACACGGAAACGTGCACATAAACAAGATACATATCATTTAATAAGCACCTGTTCAATGTGAAAACTGAGTTCTGAATATAAAAAAAATCCAAAAGTGTAATTTCTCTCACTGACTCAAACAGGCTCAACATGACAGAAGTCTGATATGTGTGGTAGTTCTATAGGAGTACATCACCTGACTTAGTGTAATGCATTCTTAGTGTAAATGCAAAGACAGATCTGCTTTATGATTCAAATAAGCCTACTGTGGCAGTGGGGTGTGGTTAGGGCGCCGGCTGCTGGGGAGAGACAGGAGTATCCCAGCTGGAGGCCAGACAGCTGAACGGAATCAGGTAATCAGTCACATAATAAATGCATGGTGATGGCCTGGTTCTGTTCTCTTGCAGTAGGCTGGGTTCCAGAGGAGACGGAGACGGACGGAGACGGAGACGCAGACGCTTCTTCAGCCACGAAGCAGCGCAGTCTGGAGAGCAGCGGACAGGAGAGCGACGGACAGGAGAGCGACCTGTCAGCGGTGCCTGTAATATAAGCTTACCTGTGTGAGAATAAAGCTGTGTGTGTGACACTATACCTCCTCTCTGTCATCCCTGTAACGGACTGTGGACAAGAGTCTCCACACCTACTTACTGTTAAATTGTAAAAATGTGTAAGATATGTATGTTATTGTGAGTCTGATGCTATTGTTTTACTATGTGCTATTTGCATTTAGTATTTCATTCTATGGATATGGACTTGTTTTCAAAGCACCTTATGTATGATTGGAAGTGTTGAGGATATTATAAACAGGGCTACTTACTGGTAATGTGGTGAATACTGTTTTATTATATTCATCTTTTTTTCTACATTAGTGGACATGGACCTGTTGGGGAAACAACTCATGTCTCCTTGGTTTTAAAGATGCAATATTTTGCACTTTTGTGTGAAGCCTTGTAGCCATAGCTTTCCTACTGTTTTGAATGGACTGGTTGCTTTCTGTAATGAATTAAGGTGATACAATTAAAGTGAAAAAAGGGGACGCACGTGACTAATTAATTTCATGCATTAGTAACTATTAACACTACTGTGAATAAGAGTAAGTATTGTGTGGCCCACAAACCCCAAGTGATTTTCCAATTCGGCCCACTTGCTAATGAAGTTGAATAGCCCTGCTATACATGCTACCACTGGGGGACATCATTGGAGAACACAATGTGTGCTTCCATAGCTACGTGGATGACACGCAACTGTACATCTCTGCTGAACCAAATGATACTACAGCTCTTAACTCCATCACCACCTGTTTGTCAGCAATACATAAATGAATGAGCAATAATTTCTTAAAATTAAATGAGAACAAAACTGAAATCCTACTAGTAGGTCCTGTAGCAAAAGGAGAGATGATGCTGAATAACATGGGGAAACTTACTCTTTTGATTAAACCTGAAGTTACAAGTCTTGGTGTTATCATAGACTCAGATCTAAGCTTTAAATCACACATAAACAAGGTGACAAAAACATAATTCTTCCACCTTATAAATATAGCTAAAATCAGACAATTTATAAATCAAAAGGATGCTGAAAAACTAATCCATGCTTTTATCTCAAGCCGACTCAATTATTGTAATGCACTCTTTACCGGCCTTCCAAAAAAAAGAGACCACATCAGTCCAGTGTTAGCCACTCTACACTGGCTTCCAGTAACTTTTAGAATTGATTTTAAGGTCCTCTTGTATACAAAGCCCTAAACGGAACCGCACCAAGTTACACTGCCAACTCTCTAATAAACTATGTGCCCCCAAGAACATTACGATCATCCACTACTGGTTTATTAAATGTTCCCAGAAACTTCCAAAAGAAAATTGGGGATGCAGCCTTTAGCAATTATGCACCAAAGCTATGGAACACTTTACCTGCAGACATTAGGGAGGCAAGCTTGCTCAATATCTTCAAAAGTAAGCTAAAAACATATATTTTTAGTTTAGCCTTTTAATAGTGATATTTTATATCTCTTTACTTTAGCCTTTTAATGGTGATATTTTACAAAAAGGAGTTACGCGTTTTGTGTTGTTTACTTCTTGATGGACCTGCTTGGCGTTGATGAAAAAATCACGTGAAGAAATGGTTTTATCATCATTTAAAGTAAGGAAAGGAGAAGGGGAGATATTTCATACGAGTCACAGCCGAGAAGATGAGTAGTCAAATATTGAACTCCTTTAGTCTAAGGGATATCTGACAGAAACATACTTATTATTATACAATTTTAATTCTGCTATATTATATTATTTTAATTCTGATATTTTATCTACTATTTTATACTATTTTATCTGCTATTGTATCTGCTATTTTATACTATTTTAATTTGGCTATTTTTATAATAGTACTTCAGACTCATTTATATCTGCACTGTGATTATTGTACTGTAAATGCTCTTATTCTGTCCTTGTACTAATTGTTATGTTTTTGCTGTGAAGCACTTTGGGCTGCAATTCTTGTATGAAAGGTGCTATACAAATAAAGCTTATTATTATTATTATTATTATTATTATTATTATTATTATTATATCTTTATGTCACGATACGTAAAGGAACTACAAATAGCGATGTCAAATTGGTACTTTTTGCAGCCGTATTCATTGGAATATTCATTCCATATCATTCATAAAATTCATTCATTGTTTGTACCCTGCCATCTTTCTAAATAACTAAAAAAGTTTTAGGATCTGTTGTATGGATGTCCGAATATTGGATACAAAAAGAAGGCAATCTTTCGCATATAATGAAAGAGAATGTCTGGACTGATCTATGGTTATAGGAAATATTGTGTCACTTTCTCCAATGGCCTGATCCAAGGGTTCTAAAGATAAGGTGGAGAAAGAGGAGAAGAGAAAGAGGACGGCCCTGTCTAGTTGCTTGATGTAACTGAAAAGCTTGTGATTGGCAGTTTCCTGTGAGAACTGATGCTGTTGCCTGGCCATATAACGTTTATGTTATAGAGATGAAATTAGGCCAAAATCCAAATCTCTCCATGACCAGTCTTTGATAACTCTATTCCTGTCAGTCAAAAGCCTTATTGGGTTCAAGAAAGAGGACAGCACATTCATCTCACGTAATCTTTCGGCAAAGAGTGTGGCGCAGGCACTGTTTCATGTTATCTCGTTTATATGACGTTACGCGAGCTGTACGAATTACTGGATGTCCGCTCCATTCGGACTATTGGCTACCTTCCACAGATATCTGTCTCTAGATTTAATAGAACGCTAAAGAACATTGTTCGTAAGTTCGTTCGCAATTGGGATAAATAGTTAGACCCTTTGATATTCGCAGTGCGGGTGGTTCTTCAGGGATTTTCTCCCTTTGAACTGTTGTTCGGCAGGAAGCCAAGGTGTCTCTTGAACCTGGTTAAGGAAAACTGGGAGGAGCGTCCGAGGACAAGTAAAAACAAAGTTAAATATTTCCTCCACCTCAGACTAAAACTCCATTCACTGGGACAGTTATCACGTAAGAATTTGCTCCAGGCTCAGGAATGTCAGCAACCCTGTATAACAGAGGGTCGTGACAGAGAGACAATTTGCACCGGGAGAGAAAGTTCTTCTATTGCTTGTCAATCAATCAATCAATCAATCAATCAAAAAACTTTATTGTCATTTCGAGATTATACAATGTACAATTCAAATGAAATTTTGTTTGTCCTGGCTTACTGTAAAAGTGACTAAAAGTAGTCATAAATATTTAAAAGTGTCGTGGTGCTGATGCATACATATAAAATAAAATGTGTACTTAAAATATAAATGTACTTTATATAAATAACATATATACACTCTATAAAATATATACATTTAAGAGTTCTTAGAGTGGAGTTCACATCACATTGCTTAGGAGAAAATGTTATTTTTGGTTCAACAGTCTGATGGATTGGGGAAAGAAACTGTTGCAGAATCTGGTAGTTCTGCTCCTTATGCTGTGGAACCTCTTGCCAGAGGGCAGCAGGGAGAACAGGCCGTGGTGGGGTCTTTTACAATGTTCTGGGCTCTGGTGAGGCAGCGTTTATTTGCAGTGTCTTTGATGGAAGGAAGAGACGTCCCGATGATCCTCTCCGCTGTCCTCACCACTCTCTGCAGAGACTTCCAGTCTGAGGTATTGCAGTTTACAGACCAGGTAGAGATGAAACTGGTCAGTATGCTCTCTATGGTGCCTCTGTTGAACGTGGTGAGGATGGGAGGGGGGAGCTGTGCTCTTTTCAACCTGCGCCGGCAGGATCCCGGTCTGAGTTGGGCGTTGGGGGTATGTGGCAGTGGTGCGTGGTTGTGGTGCCGGCTACTGGCAGAGAGGTGGGAGTGTCTCAGCCGGGGGTAAGACAGAATCGGGGAATCAGTTACCTTATATAAGCATTGTGGTAATCTGGTTTTGTCTCTTGCAGTAGGCTGGGTCAAAATGACAGAGAAGGAGCTGCAGAGTCGTCGGAGAGTCGTTCGTGTGTATGCTTTTATAAGCTGTATGTCAGCTGTAATAGTCGGAAGGCTACCAGAATATTAAAAACTGTTTGTTTTCACTTCATCACCTCTCCTTCTGTGCAAGAATCGCTCACATTTACATCTCAGCAAATCATTCAAGTGGATTAACTTTCTTAAGTAAAGCCGTGATGAGTGCATTTCCTTGATCCCTGTGAAAAGATCTCTGAATAATGGCAACATTTATTGAGCCTAATATCAGAGGTCCCACCTGATACCAGGTAGGCCAATCAAACCAGGTGACTTGCCTCTTTGGGGAGCTTTGACAGTCGTTTTTAGTTCTTCTATTAAAATAGGACTTTCTAATTCTAAGCTGTTAAAGTGGTCTAGCCTCAGAAATACGAAAAATACCTACAAACGAAATACCCAAAGTAAATTGAAACCTGATCTTCAACCATTTGCACCAGATGCATGATTTTGGTCTCATTTAAAAGATAACGCTCTTATTGTTCTTGCAAAGTATTGATTAATCACTCCAAGTGCTTCTGGCACTGAGTAATAGTGGTCTGAATATACTGCATTTTAAATAAATACACTCCGTCTGAAGTTTGTTGTTAAAAAGATGCCTGACGATGGGTATAGCTGGTAGGTATGGACTGTAAAATACAATAAAAACATAGCACCAAAATATTATTTGTATTGCTCATACATAACTATTATATACCCAATTATCCCTGCCAGTAGTAATGATACAAAGTAAGGCAAGTACAAATACATTTCTTGTAATATATTTGTGTTTTTTTTGTATTTTGTAATTAATAAATACAATTATGAAAAAGATTATAACATTTGAAAAAATAAAAGCACAAGTGTCAGATGTCTAAAGATCGAGCAGTTCATTGGCTACACAATAAAAGCACCGCTGCAGGCTTCGTCTATAAACAGAAGAAGAGGGCTGGCACTTCCTTATCAGGTTGACACTGATTGGCCTTGATGGCTTTAGGAATCGAAAGGAAGCTCCGATTGGCTCAGATCAAGTATCAATCGAACAGCTGATGCCCACTCTCCGCACGCCCATCAGCTGTTCGGCGGTGCATGCAGACGGACTAACATCTCCTCCTGTAAAGAAAAACATCTCACAAATGATTAGCTGATTTGAAAGATTGCAACTGCTGTTCTTGGGCTTTTATCAATGTGACTATGTTCAAGATGGATATGTTTTTTACTGGAAACGATGTGTGGACATCGACAATGAACCCGGAAGTGTTTTTTTTTTATATCATTACTGCCGATGGGACAATAATGAGACCTAATAGATCGTGTGCATGTGACGTCACGCTTATTTCCCAACCCGGAATTCAGCCTGGTTGGAATACACAACCAAGACTGCGGCCGTTCACGTGTGAGTTGCTGCAACGCTTCGTAATTTTCTTTGTATTTAAACGTCTAAGATTGAAAGAAAATAACGCTACTCGTGACCCAGAGAAACGGTTCTTTAGATTTCCTAAAATCATCAAAAACAACGATCCACAAAAGAGGGATGAATTGCTGTCTACCGAACATCGTAAACTGTGGTTTAGCAACATAAATCATAAGGATTTAACAGAAGAAAAAGCACAATTCACCCAAGTGTGTGGCGTCCACTTTATATCTGGTAAGAGCTCATGCTAAAGCTATGTTTTCAATGTTTACGTTAAACATTTGTGCTTATGATATACCCGAACACTGTAAGACCTTACTTCTCGTCACTAAGAGAAGCGGCAAAGCTTTATGATAGCAGCCATTTGCTCTTTTCTTCTGTGCATGTTTTTGTTTTGCTTATTCTTGAGCCTACTTCACTTGCGAAAAGCAAAGCACCAATGTGAGAACATGCTTCGCTTAATCCAGCCATACAATCACAGTGTGCGAGGATAACATCACTCACAAACCACGGCTTGAGCGGTGTATCTCGAGCTCTTTGAGAGTGATTTACACGGGCATGGACGAGCACCCTGTCATCTTTCACTGGTTTGGTAAGAAGACTACCAACCCAGCCAGAAACAAATAAATTATAAGCATCTAAGCTCTTGTATGCCTTCATTTGTGCGTTGGTTGCCCACAACGTTTGTAGCACAAGGTAGTTCACAATATCCGGATATTCAATCTTGCCTTTGTACAGGACTCCAGAGAGTCAAAATACCTTGAAGAAGTCGGAGTTGTTGTTGTTCGCTTTAGACGCCATTGTTGATTTGTTTTCCAACCAACATGGCGTCGCACACATACGTCACACAGTTTTGTCACGTGTTTGCACACTACCTATAGGTAAGTTATGGGTTTGATTGTGAGTGTGCTTGCTTGTGTGATATGCCTACTGTACTTGCTGTTGTGATTTTGATCTCAAAACAGTTTATCTCACTAAATAGATGAGATTCGAAGCTTTCTAAAAAATATGTGATATTGCGCAATAACTCCAACTACAGCTGACTGGGCACAGCTGTAGTGCCTCTTAACGTGTGGACGCCCGCAGTCCACCTGGTAAGACTAGGCAAAGTTCAATTTTGAAGAAACGAGGTGCATGTTTCTATGTTTACAGGACAATCTGGTGTATAAAGACCATACCTGTCAACCCTCCCGTTTTTCCTGGGATTATCCCGTATTTTGAACCTTTAAAAAAAAAGAAAAAAAAGCGTAAAGTGCCCTCTGGTAGAGCAGGTAGCAGTATTATGTTTAACATGAGCTGAAAAACGTTACCCGGCAGTAAACACACAGAAGAAGAAAATAGGAAGAATAACACAGAAGACGAAAAGAGATGGATGAGACTGAGAGTGAACGGGAGATGGATGGAGAACGGGAGATAGATGGAGAAGCTGTTGTACCTGCAAAAAAAGTAAAAACGTTTTGTAAGTACCTGGTCAAATGAGAGGAGAGCTTCACTTATTTAATAAAAAGCAGAGTCGGACAGACTCATGCTTTTTGTAAAGTCTGAAATCAATATGAAAAATCGTGCAAACACAAGCACACCCAAGAGGCACACAAACACACTCTGTCAATGACATCATTTGTGACAAGAACTGTGTCGGAGGCAGACAAAGTGACCAAAGCAGAGGTAAAAATGTCGATGCTTTGCCCAAAAAATAATGTAGCCTTTAGTTTCTACGATGACTTCAGTCGCAGTGTCGCGGACATGTTTCCTGACTCATCGCAAGGAAGTACTCGTCGGGGAAAACAAAATCCACACAGCTCATCAAAGGTAAGAAATAAACTGTCAGTTGCTTCCAAATAAGTAAAACCATCTAATTGAATCCTTGCTTAATTCCCTATGTTGCAGCCTCAACTGGAGACACTTTTGCTTAACAGGTGCCATAGCTGTGGAGCTTGATGAGGCCGTAGCAAATGTATGCAAATCCCAGCCTTTTTCTTTGATGTGCGACGAATCAAACAACATAAATACAGATAAAGAATTCGTCATCCTTGCAAGAATTTATGATGAGTCCAATCTTGAGGTGACAACGAAGTTTCTCGAAATGCCCATATGCAATGTGGGTAATGGTGAAAACTTGTATGGAAAGTTGTCCGAAGCATTGAGGTGAGTGAAGTGCACTGTGTCGACCTAGTTTGCATTTAATTATAATAACAGCTAGAACATGTCCGTTTTAGTTTCATTCAATCAAAGTTAACATAGCAGCTTTTGTCAGAGAGGTTATTTTGTAATTGTGGGAATATTTTGTTTCATTGTTTCCAATAGCAAAAGAGGCATTCCATGGGAGAACCTGTTGTGGAAGTTTTCCTGCTTTACTCTGGAGAGATGTATATAAAGTCAAATAAATGGTGATAGAGACAGAGTTGTATTTTTACATTTATTTGAGATCTCAAAGGTACCAGTCCTACAGAGCACTGGTGTAGTCTGTAGGAGAGCTGTGACAAACCTCATTGCCTTCAATTCAGATAATGCAAATGTAATGAAAGGCAGACACAATTCAGTTATTAGCAGAGTGAGAGGAAGCCAGCCTAATGTCCAGGACCTTGGCTGCATTTGCCACCTCGCCCAGCTTGCCACTGGTTGTGGCATCAAAGCAGTCAAGCTTCCAGTGGAGGACATTTTGCTTGGGATATACACCCACTTTGACAAAAGGTAAATGAAAAATAAAAGTTTACCGTTATCTTTTGCCTACCCAATCCTCTCTCTCCCTCTATCAATTATGCCCACATTCTGAACTGAAAATGATCTTGTTTTCAGTGCAAAAAGATGTAGACTCTACAAGGAGTTTATAGAATTCACAGACTCTGACAAGCTGAAGCTGCTGAGGTACTGCAGTACAAGATGGCTCAGTCTGTTTACATGTATACAGAGAATACTGAACCAGTGGGATGCTCTGCAGGTAGGATTGTAATAGTAAACTCCATTCAGCAGATATCTGCACAATTTATGATATTTTTCCATTGTATCTTTTCAGCATATATTGCTTTCCTATATCTATAGGCATACTTTCAGAGTCATGAGGATGTGGAGAAGAATGCCAAAGTTTGTGATCTTTCGAGGCATCTCTGTGATCCAGTTATGAGAATATATTTTATGTTCCTAAATATTGCCCTTAAGCCTTTAGTTGAATTCAACATTGCCTTTCAGGTGGGTGTCATAATAATGTCAGAAATAATAGATTAATATTCACATATAAAATGCTTATTTATTTTGTACCATCACTATCTACAGTCAGAGGGAGTACATATTCACAGAAGAGGAAATGTGCAGGCTGATCAGGCGATGCTTGGGCTACCTTTTACCAGCCAGGGCCATCATGGATGTGCCTCTCAGGGAGGTGGAGTTTGGAGAGGGACATCAGTTAGCAGATGAAGACCTCTTCATAGGGGCAGAGACAAAGGCATTCATCAGAAATAAAGAGATCCCAATTTCAAGCCAGAAAAAAATCTTCCAGTGAGTATAATACTCTATAGTTTAATGCAATTATCTTCTCATCATTTGACAGCCTGAGAGAAGTCTTGAGGCGTGCCTGAAATGGTTGCCACTACCTAATGCATATGTTGTTTTTTGACTATTGCTCTGTTGTAGAACTGTGAGAACCTTCTATGAAGCAGTTCTGCGAAATATGTTGACCTCCTTTCCACTCGACTCCCAACTTCTGAAGGATCTGAGAGTGCTGGACCCTGCATCTCGGCTTGATATCACTCCAGGGACAGGTAGGGATAGATTAGGGACAGTTTCCAAGTGACCACAAAAAAATAAACATTGCATGGTTAGCAACATTTATGTTTTATTTACAGTGTTAAGGCTAGGGGCCCTGTTCCCTCAGTTGGGATTGAGTGAGGATAGGCTGAGAGAAGAACTCACAGACTACCAAGTGACAGAGACAAAGCATCTTCCCCAAGAACAGAGGATTGACAGATTCTGGGGCCTTGTAGGAAAGGACTTGAGGTTCAGGGAGTTAGCGAGACTTATGAAGGCTTTGTTATGCATCCCGCACAGCAATGCCAGTTCTGAAAGGGTGTTCAGTATGGTAAGAAAGATTGTAACAGAGAACAGGATGGCATTAGACAACAGTACCGTGTGTGCTTTACTGTCATGTAAAATGAACCACACTGGTCCAGCATACACATACTGTCCTTCTCAGAGGGTCTTGAGGCAGGCAAAGTCTGCAATCTATGCTTACAACCAGTCCCTTGCAGATGCTAGGGACTCCCACACAGAATAAAATGTATATATGCAATTAAAATGCACAAATCTTATAAACACGTCTGTACAAATAATGCATAATTTAAATAAACATGTATTTCCTGAATGTATATACCCGTCCCTTATGTGTTTACATTTACATTATATGGGTAGGGGTTGGGTGGCTGAGAGCTGTTAAAATAGGGGCGGAGTCCGCCAAAAGAATTTCCCTTATTTTGAAGTTCCAATGTTGACAGGTATGATAAAGACTGCTGTAGAATCTTTTAAAAACATTAATAATAATCACCCTCAGTCGTATGAATATAATTAATAACTGCTTTTGTTTTGTTTTATCTGAAGGGCTAATCATCTACTCATATTAATACCTTGGTTTAGTTCTGTGTAAAATAAACTTGGCTTTGTTTATGGATAAACGTATATATTCTCCCCGCATAGGGGATATTAGGAATATTAGCATTGACTTCAGAAAATGTTTCACTCCACTTTCTCTATCTCCTTCTCAATTTCAGAATACAATTTTTTACACTCAAATTTGAGTTTAGAAGCAAAACTAATACATGTCCCTCTTATAAAAACACTTGAAGCTTCCCATTTTTTTTCCCATTCCCAGTTTGAGGATTGTCACATGACCTAGCATTGTGTTATATAAATTCATAGCTTTTTCAACTTTGATAGAAAGCAGCAATACTAATTATCTAAATCTCCATCTGCATGACTTGGAATAACAATAGTGTTAACGTACATGACACAGGGACATGATCAGAAATTTGGGGAGCATAATAATATGAGGTATGTTATTTATAAGAGATAGGCTAACAAATACGTAATCAATCCTGGAAAAGGTGCCATGAAAACCAGAATGAAAAGAGTAAGCTTTTACTTTGTCATTGCAAATACGCAATAGATCCATTACTTTCTGATCAACTGGCAAGAAGCTTAGAGCTAAAGATGAAAGAGGAACTGTGTTTTGTGATCCTTTTGTATCTGTCAAGCTCTGGTGAGACTGTCATTATAGTCGCCTGAAATAATGCAATGAGGGTCTAAATATCGTGTCAAACTGATATCTGATGGAGATGGTTTTTGTCCAAAACATTTGGCGCATAAATACACACTATTAAAAGTTTTGCATAATTAATAGAAAGCAACACATTAACAAATCTTCCGTCATTGTCATTTCCCTTCTCCATAACCACAAACTGTAGTTTGTTTTGGCAATAATCAGTACACCTCTAGCTTTTATGTGTGAGCTATCACTTTATAGCACCTGTTTTGGAACCATTATCCGCTATGTGTCTCTTCAAATTCAGTGCACGAAAATTCTAGCTCAAAATATCAAGGACATCTAAAAGTTGATGTGCAGAAGTAAGAAAAAATTGTAGGTAGTCCACAATATACTAATTATGACTAAGTAAATAATATTGAGAGTATGGGAATTGGATGTACAGTAAATCTAACACAGACAAGCAGAGAACTTAACAACAAAACTATACACAAAGAGGCTAACTGCCAGGTCCTTACACCTATGGTTTGCAAGTAACATGCACTCGTCAATATGGTGCAACAGGCACTGCAAAGCAACCCTCCACAACCAGATTCAGTAAATTGTCCATAGGTTACAGTGGGATGGAGACAGCCTAATGCCATAGCGGAGGCGATCAGACGGTGGACAGCTTCACTCATGGCGTCGGTGATGAGGCGTCATGAGGTCTCATTGTTGTCTGATATGGTTTTCCATCTACATTCAAGATAATTAGCTGGCTAGCTTTCACTGTAGCATGTAGGGCATCAAACCAAGCCGAGTGGCTTTGCGTGAGAGCTTCCATTTGTCAGTGAAAGACTATCGCTTAAATCGCTTTTGTAGCAGATAAAAGAAAGAAAGTGTTTGTATGTGTGTGTGCGCGTTACAGCATTGAATCCACTTACCTGAACAAATTATCATTGTGTAAGGTTTTCATAAAGAAATGAGGTAGGATAAATATTTATTTTTAAATGTACATTAGATTTATATTGATTTATTGTTTAACTGATTTACTAACTTGCAGGTTCAAACCAAGAATCTTCTTTATGTGACGCAACAGTGCTACTGCACCACCATGCTGCCCTCACATGTAATCATTTCTTTATTCAGTAGCCAGCAGATTCATCCAGTGAGACTCAGTGCTGAATCCTCTTATCCAGGGCTGCAGAAATTTTGAACTCAGATCAAGTCTATTTTTTGTAGCTCTCGGCTTCAACATAAGCATCACACTTCAGTCACACTTTTACTGCTTCAAAGAGAGTGCAGTGGGAGCCATAAATGGGGACTACATGAGCGTTGATCCTGGACAAAGGGGAGCTGGAGGTCCTATGGTGGTCCAGAGGGGTCTATGTGTGGTCCTGAGGGGTCCAGTATGGCTCACATGAGCCAGGAGCGGCACTTCAGTTTCTCCAGGGTGAGACAGCTCTGAATAAAACCATAGCAGTCTGAACAGAAAAGCAGGAATTATGTTTTAATCTTAAAACTGTACACTATGCGTGTTTATATCAAGGGCGTTGGATTAATTTGAGATGTTGGGGGAGGGCTACTGTGAATCTGTTGCGTGGTGCAAATGTATTTTAGTTCAACCCTCTCCTTTCCTCCTCTCTGTCTCTGACTATAGGTGTGTGTGTCAGGAGCGAAGTCCTGCCCTTCGTGAAACACAGCGGAGGAGGGAATGTAAATGCGCAAAGCAATTTAAAAAAGATTCTACAGTGCAGACAAACAAAAGGCTAACAAAAGAGAGTATAGACCAGACATGGGCAAACTACGGCCCGCGGGCCATATACGGCCCATTAGACTTTTTAATTCGGCCCGCCGAACTTGTCCAAATTATAGTAAAAACCCATGGATGTGTAAAAACCTCATTCATTTCCCTTTTTCACCCTTTCCCCTGCAATACCCTCGTTTCCCCAATAGATGGCACATTAGTAGACACATTGATCTTTGTTGGAGTGTAACTTTCCTGCTGCCCTTCGGTAAAAATGAGCGGACCAAAGAAAAGAAAAGTGGACACTGAGTGCCGAGTGTTTAAAAAGGAGTGGACAACAAAATATTTTTTCACTGAAGTCCGATCAACGGCTGTATGTCTGATATGCCAAGAAACGGTTTCAGTTTTCAAAGAGTACAATATCAGCCGTCACTTTGCTACGAAGCATGCTAACTACGCTAGCAAGCAGTCAGCACAAGAACGGGCCGCTACTGCTCAGAGGTTGGCAGCTAATTTACACACTCAGCAGACAAACTGCGATTCAAGAGTCAAGCACCAAGGCAAGTTTTTTGCTGGCATTCAAATTAGCAAAGGCTAGCAAGCCTTTCTCCAAAGGCGAGTTTTTGAAAGAATGCATGGTAGAGACATCAGAGCTCTTGTGTCCGGAGAGCAAAGGCAAGTTTGAAAAAATCAGTTTATCACGCAGGACAGTGACTCGCCGTGTGGAACTGATTGACGAAGATATAGTCAGGGAGTTAAACAAAAAGGTGGAGTCCTTTAAGTTATATTCACTAGCACTGGATGAAAGTAACGACATAAAAGACACTGCTCAGCTCCTAATTTTTATCCGAGGGATTAATGACAGTTTTGAGATAACGGAGGAGCTTTTGAGCATGGAATCGCTGAAGGGGAAAACGCGAGGAGAGGACTTATATGAACAGGTGTCTGCTGTCATCGAGAGAATGAAGCTGCCTTGGAGTAAACTTGCCAATGTCACCACGGATGGATCGCCAAATTTAACGGGAAAAAACGTCGGGCTGCTGAAAAGAATCCAGGATAAAGTGAAAGAAGAAAACCCTGACCAGGATGTTATTTTTCTTCACTGCATCATTCATCAAGAATCTCTGTGTAAGTCTGTATTGCAGCTTAATCATGTCGTGGATCCAGTTGTAAAACTTGTTAACTTCATACGAGCAAGGGGACTTAATCACCGTCAGTTCATTACGTTCCTAGAGGAAACCGATGCGGATCACCAGGACTTACTTTACCACTCTCGTGTCCGCTGGTTAAGTTTGGGGAAAGTGTGTCAACGAGTGTGGGAGCTCAAAGAGGAGATTCGCTCGTTTTTGGAGCAAATGGGGAAATCCGACGAATTCCCTGAGCTGAGCGACACGGACTGGCTTTGTGACTTTGCGTTTGCTGTGGACATATTGTCACACATGAATGAGCTGCACGTTAAGCTGCAGGGGAAAGATCAGTTTGTGCACGACATGTACACAAATGTGAGAGCCTTCAAATCCAAGCTGATTTTATTCTCCAGGCAAATGTCAAACAAATCTTTCGCTCATTTTCCCACACTGGCCATGCAGAAAGAGGCCACGCGAAACGTGAAGAAATACTGCACATCACTGGACGACATGCACAGAGAATTCTGCCGTCGGTTCTCTGATTTTGAAAAAATTGACAAGTCACTTCAGCTGGTGTCCTGTCCCCTGTCACAAGACCCCGAAACAGCACCGCATGAGCTGCAATTGGAGCTGATCGATCTTCAGTCTGACTCCGTCTCACAGGAGAAGTTCAAGTCTCTTAAACTGAATGACTTTTATGCTTCACTTAACGAAGCCACGTTTCCAAACCTCCGGAGGACGGCACAGAAGATGCTGGCATTGTTTGGCTCGACCTACGTGTGTGAGCAGACTTTCAGCGTCATGAACATCAACAAAGCCCGTCACAGATCTCAGTTAACTGACCAACACCTCAGATCTATCCTGAGAATTGCCACAACAAAACTAACTCCAGACTTTGATGCACTGGCAAAAAAGGGAGACCAACAACACTGTTCCCACTGAAATGTGAGTTTCTCAGGACCTGCTTTCTGAAAGGTCCTGAGTGTATGAGCCTCAAATGATTATATTTGGATAGATTCAAAAGGAAAGAATAGCTTGTCTCTTACTATCTGCCTCAAAATATCTCTGTATTCCATCTTAACTTGCTATCTGACCCACTTCCACTTGTCATTAGTTCTGTTGTTGTTCTATTTAGCAAACCTTTCACATGGATTCATGCAGCAGCCGACTGATACCATCAAAAAGTTCATGGCTGAGCAGCACTCTGACAATGGTTATGATAAGCTACTGGCTGCAGGACACATAAATTGTGTTATGAAAAATTGTGTTGTGTTATGAAAAATTGTGTTATGAAAAATTGTGTTATTAAAAAAATGCATATGGAAAGTTTGGAGGAGCGTCTTTTAATTAAGAGCAATGTGCGCATTTACGCACAGCAGCGGTACAGTAGCTCAATTAACACGCCACACATCGCTCTCAATTTAAAGTCCCCTTTCTAGTTTCTGCTGCAGGCAGGATATTTAATACAGTCTATCTCTCAGGACAATCCGTCCATTATTTTGCGGGGTTTAAAACAATTAGAAATTATTGAGCTTGAGTATTTCGTTGGGTAACAATATGTTTTGAATGTTGAAAGTGATTCCATTGATCTTTTTCCAGTAAATGTTGATTTCTTTAACTTTGCACCTTCAATTGAAATGTACAAAAAATCTCCAGGTTTGATAAATTACTTTGAGTGTCCAAATGCTCCTGGCCCGGCCCCTCTGTCAAATTTTAGAACCCATTGTGGCCCGCAAGTCAAAAAGTTTGCCCACCCCTGGTATAGACCTACACATATAGGCTATTATTTTGTTAAAATTCACTGTTTATTTAGCCCATATCTTCCCACTACTGTGGGTGATGGAGAAAAAGAGCACTTAGACAGCTTCTAGCCGCTCCCAGCAGCAAGATCAGCCCCTTGGAAGGCAACCCTGCAATCAGTCATGACAATTGTTCCATGATAATGTATAAAGCTTGCAATTTGCAGGTTGAGTTCTCAAAACAGGTGGTGAATAAAATAGACTTGAAGTGTAAATAAATGCTTCAGTTTAGGTCTCGGTTACGTGAGATACAGTTGAGAGGAAGCCGCGACAGTTGCACAGATTTAAATGAGTGTAGGACGTGGGGTAAAAAAAACGCTTCTGACACCCTCCGGTATACACATGCACATGGTGGATGGTAATCCATCTTTTTTGGAGGATTTGCGATTTAATGGCCCCTTGGCCGCTCCACTTTTTAAATGCCAGCTTGATTCAGCAAACAGCACTACACTGAGCACAGTAGTAGATTCGGCCCCTGTACCACAGAAACAGCAACCACTCAGGGGTGGTGTATTCATAGGTTCCTACAACACACAGCCAAAATGAATGGTTTAAAAAACGCAGATATTTTCGGCTGAGTTTCTGAACGTTGGGGTCGACGTCGCTCCATTTATAATTAATATGTTGGATTTTTGACTTTTTTGCACTTTGTAGTTCTCTCCTCTCCTTTCTTCCACTCTATCACTGACTGTAGGTGTGCGTGAGCGTCGGGAGCGGAGCCCCGCCCCTCACGAAGAGGAGAGAATGTGAATGCACAGTAGACACATAAATTAGATAAATAACAAGTGTTTAATTTATTTAATAAAAGAGCACCTGTTCAATGTGAAAAGTGAGTTGTGATTTGGCGCTGTATATTTGGAACACTTAATTCCAAGTTGTTTCACATTTCTGAGGCTGCTGTGTTTAACACATACATGTCAACATTGGAATTTCAAAATAAGGGAATTCTTTTGGCGGACTCCGCCCATATTTTAACAGCTCTCAGCTCTCAGCCCCCCAGCCCCTACCCATATAATGTAAATGTAATGGTGGGGTAGTATATAAATAAATAAACTTAAGCTCATTAAAAATTATAAAAATTATTATAAAATAAACATTTATATTGAAGGATACTACGACCAACCTGGTACTTCATACTTGCGTTAGCTTGGCTCCGGTCAACAAGTGTGTATAAAATGTCTGTGTATCCTCATTCAATCTGTGCCCTCCTACAGACTACGTTGTATTCTGTAGAACTGGTGCCTTTGAGATCTCAAATAAATGCACAAAGACAACTCTGTCTCTATCACCATTTATTTGACTGTATATACATCTCTCCAGAGTAAAGCAGGAAAGCTTCCACAACAAAACACACCCGCTCTGGTTTTAAGCGAAGTCATTTGGAGCCGCATTTCTAAACGACGCATCCAAAATTCAACGAAATGTACGCACATGGAAGAGAAATTAATAAAAAAAAATAGAGCAGCTTTCTTCTTCTCTTTCTGGACAACAAAGGCTCATACACAGGACAACTAATACAGCTGAACGATTAACTGAGGCATCTTTTGAGATTGCATGGATTTTGGCTCGGGCAAAAAAACTTCTCAGACTCAAAAATTGTGAAACACTGTTTTTTGGCTTCAGCTGAAATATTGTTTGCAGAGTTTGACAACATCATCCCAGTATTAAACTAATCCTGCTTTTAATGAATGTATTGGTTGGCTGCATTGCATATTGTATGTTCTGGGTGGGATGACAGATTAATAAGCAGACATGCTATTTATGACTGGATGTAGCTTTTCATACTTTGCGGTAAAAGTGGCTCTCCTATTGACTTTGTCCTATCAATGTGGCTCTCACGGAAAAAATAGTGAAGACCACTGCTCTAGTGCGTGCTTGTGCTTGGACAATTTTTCATGCTGGCGAACATCGCTTATTCTGCCGTGTGCAAAGCTAACATCTGAATGGCACACTTTACAAAAAGCACGAGTTTGCCCGACTCTGTTTTTTATTAAATAAGGGAAGGTCTCCTCCCATTTGTCTAGTTACTTGCATACAGTTTTAACTTGTTTGGCAGGTACAACTGCGTCTCCATTCATCTCCCGTTCACTGTGACTCTCATCCATATGTTTTCGTCTTCTTCTGTATTATTGTTCCTGTTCTTCTGTGAATTTACTGGTGGATAACGTTTTTCAGCTAATGTTAAACATAATTCTGCCATCTGCTTTACCACCGTACACATTTTTTAATTGGGCCTTTTTTTTGTCTTTTTTTTTTTAAAGGTTAAAAATACGGAATAATGATGGGAACATATTTAAACGGGAGGAAAACGGGATAGAAGGAAAAATACGGGATAATCCCGGGAAAAACGGGAAGGTTGACAGGACTGGTTTAACACCAATTAAAGTTTGAATGTCTGACCCGTTTCTGATTGGCTGCAGTCTATGACAACGATTTAAAGTTTGAATCTAAAACTTCTTACCGTTGCATTTGTTTAACACTCCTGAATTAAATGTCTTTGTTTGCTACCTGGGTACATGGTGTATTGAAGGTAAAAACACATTTTTTAAATAATAAAAAAAAAAAAAATCAATAATATATTTATTATTTAGAAATGTAATTATGAATTATTATTATTATTAACCTCAATCTCAGAGAATTTAAGTTTCTAAAACAACATAATATAGCAGTCTAATGATAAGGAAAGTATACGAATTTAAATACAAAATTAATATAATTAATATGTAATACAAATAATAAATACTAAGAATAATAATCATAATACAAACAGAATAATAGTCAACATTAAAATACAGGGGAGACAATTAGCCTACATTTTATTTGATGGGCGGTGGTAAGGGACCTGGATAATGGATAGGGTGCACTGGCCCAAAAAATGTTGAGAACCACTGGTCTAGATCTACAGTAATAATAATAATAATAATAATAATAATAATAATAATAATAATAATAATAATAATAATAATAATAATAATAATAATAATAAGCTTTATTTGTATAGCACCTTTCATCCAAGAATTGCAGCCCAAAGTGCTTCACAGCAAAGACATAACAATTAGACAGAATAAGAGCATTTACAGTACAATAATCACAGTGTAGATGTAAATGAGTCTGAAGTACCATTATAAAAATAGCCAAATTAAAATAGTATATAATAGCAGATAAAATAGTAGATAAAATAGCAAATTTTACCAGACTGTAGCTGTGTCTCAATTCAGGGGCTGCAGCTTTCGGAGGCTGCATTTGTAGACCGATTACGTCACAGCGGCCGCGACAGGGGTATCCCATTTTGGAGACTCCTTCAAATGCAGCAGACAAAGCGGCCTTCTTTTGCCGGATTTGGAGGATACATCTGATGTATCCTTCACGGCCTCAGGTATCCCAAGATTCATTGCGCGCCCAGATAAGTTTTTTTCCCCGACGAGAAATGGCGGCCCTCGACCCAGCAGTAACGGCAAATGGATATACTTTTAAATGTAAGTATTGGGTTTCAACTCGCTCAAATAGCTAACGATACTAATGTTATAAAATCAAAAGGACCATAAAACATAAAACTTTTGCCAAAATGACAGTTGAATATCACTTAAAAAGTCCAGTGCAATCGTTCGGATTATACATATTTTATTATTTATAATAAGTGTACTTATTTTGCAACTTAATCTGCTTTTGGTTAGTGGTGTATAGCTAAACTTGCTCTAACATTTTGTTTTGTTTTAGGGAGAAGGAGGCAGAAAAGAGGAGAGCAGGGATAGGAGGAGAGCAGGGAGAGGATGACAGACTCTTCTCTCTGCTGGAGAAACTTGTTGACAAATTAAATGTAAATGAATTGAAATAAATAATATATATATATATATAAAAATATATATATAAATATATATAAATATATATATAAATATATGTATAAATATATATATATATATATATATATATATAAATATATATATAAATATATATATATATATATAACGATGAATATATTGTGTATTTAATTTACTTGAACTATAAATGAAAATTAATGAAACTTAATTGATTTCAAGGTTCAAGAAGGATTTATTGTGTACATTTGATTTATTAATTTAGAAAAGGGATTATTTCATTTAGAAAACTACCTATCAATGAATGATCAAACAAAGGAAATGATAGAATGATTATTATAAACAGAAAAATATTATAAAACAATATAACATTTACAGATACACATATACAGATAAAGTTTGCTGCTGGACTTGGATGGGACGCCCCTGGTGTCTCCTGATGGTGGGGCATCATCTGGGTGGGGGTCTCCAGAGTGTGTATGAGATGCCCCTCCACTGTCTAAAATACATTATCGCCGGTGATAAAGCATATCTTCAATCAAGATTGAAAAGAAAAAAAGAAAAGTATTATCTCTGGTTCCATTCTCTGGGAAAAATGCTAAAGTAAGCCGTCAACTGTGCTTGATAACTTCTGAGAGTTGCTAGGCGACGGGAGCGGCAAAAGATAGGGGAGTGAACAGCTTGTGACGTACCAGGAAGTTCCCCGTAGACCGGACCGTCTTTAGTAGACCGCTCGGTTCAGCCTTTCTGGTCTACGGAGGACCCGGCCTCTAAAGATCACAAAGGCTGCGTCCCCCGAAGGCTGCAGCCCCTGAATTGAGACACAGTTATAGTCTTCACAGGCTGGTAGTACTCCACATGTAAAGTCAACTGATTTTACTGATGGACAGTTATTTTGTATGTGTGTATGTATGCTTATGCATAAGTTTTATTATTGATCTTTTTGTGTTCTATGGATCACCTGAGAGCGCAGGGGGGAGGGCACAAACAACTGGTTCTGGGGGCAGGTACCTGGTAACAAGTCTATCACACATCATACACACAGTGAGGGGGCAATGAGGTAGTTCTGGTCTTGTGAAAAACTTCCTTAAGATTATGGTAACACTGAGGCACTTTAGAACGGTCAGGGAAAGGTCGGGGGGGGGCTGCTAGAAAGAAGTTTGACAGAAAGCAGGTCTCTAAACATTCCTTTATAATCGGGGAACATTTTAAGATTCTCTTGGCTAACGCAAAGTCCACCAAACTGGTATCAGAGCCAGAATCCACCAACACAGGCTGACTTAGGGACACAGAAGAAGAGGTGAGTGTAATGTTTGGAAGGGAACGAACGAAAGTGACTTACTGAAACAGTAGCGAGGCTCACCAGCACCCTCTTCCTTACTGATGAGCCCGATCTTTTACCGGACAGACGGTGAGGAGATGACCCAGTTGACCACAGTAGAAACACCTTCCATCAGAGACTCCTCCTCACTCACCACATTCAAAACTTCTCTTAAGACTCACCTGTTCAACATTGCCTTCAAACACTGACCGTCACTTCTGCTTATCCTCCCTTTTTTTTTTCTCTCTCGTTTGTTCATTTATATATTTATCTTTGTGTCACTCACTCTGTCAAGCATCTTTGAGTTACAATAAAAGCTCTATACAAGTCTAATGTATTATTGTTATTGTTATTATTAATATATTTATCTTTGTGTCACTCACTCTGTCAAGCATCTTTATTATTATTATTATTATTATTATTATTATTATTAAGATGACGCTGCCGCTCCACAGGTGTCAGCTTTGTCCTGCTGAGCTACATGGATTCCTTCAAACCAGAAGGGGGCTATGAAGGGGCAGTAGACGGAAGGTGCAGACTGGGAGAACGCCAGGGGGGCGAGGAGATGGGCAAATGCTACATTTTGTGGGAAAAACCTGAAACCTGGGCTCTCTCTCGTCAATCTTGATAGTCAAGGAAATAAGCGAGTCCAAATCTCCTAGCAACTCGAGAGGAGGGAAACACACGAGGGCAGGAAGTGAAGTATCTGAAACGAGAGACAAGGGAGATTCTACCAAAATAAAACAGGAAGACAACTTAAGACAGAAAAACAAGGAGAACACAAGTTAGACAAGGGACCGGGACATGACACATACTGAAGCACCTTCCATGTTGTTATGGATGATGTCCACCTGTCAGCAGAGGATCACAGACCTCAGACCGCTCCAAAATCCAGCCTACTTTAGCGTGGATACCTTCATTAATTATTTCAATCTTTAGTAACACAAAATAGCGGTTACTGAACTTGTGTGCCCTATTTTGTATTAATTTAATGTTAAAAAGACTGTTGAAGGACTTTGACATTGATACGAACATGTACCTACTGCTCACTTCCTATAGGAAATAAAAATGCTTTCTATAAGTAACAGTGAGTTCAGTTAGTGCTACACATACACATATATTTATTTGGACATTTGTTTGTATGAAAATGTTTTATTATATTTCCCTCTTCTCTCTTAATCCCAACAGCCCCAAAATAGCCCGTCAGCTATCCGTCTCCTCTGACTGCACCAACACAATGTGTGGGTGGCCAGTGAAGAAGTAGGCTCTGCTGCAATCTAGATCTCATTCTGTGTGTGAGTGTGTGTGTCCCTTGAGATTAAGCAGGCATGAATCCAGAACATTTATTAGCACATGATGTGTAGAAAAATAATGTGGATACGACTGTGGTTTCTCAATCAGAAGCTGTGGTAATATCAGGCTAAGCCTTATGAAGGGCATGCTAACATTTTCAACTGTCAATCACTACCTTTGCTAATATTTCTCCTGTGATGAATGGAGGCCATTAGGGACTGTTGCCCCTTTAAATGCCAATGCAAATGGTGGACAACAGGAGATGCTGATGACTGATTATTTCTAATTGCAAAATGATGCTTGTAAAGTGTATTTATTGTGTAAAAACATACACGTATGTATTAAAAGCACAAATGTATGTCCACACAAACATAAGCACACAATGATAAGAGGTTCAAAATGAAGATGAAAGTGTGCACATACTCCCACGGGCCATGTTTCAATACGAAAAGAAGCCTGCCCGCCCCTCCTATTTACATGTTTAATTTCCATATTTATAGCTATTACAAAAAAGCGGGTAGAACACATACGTTTGAGCATTTTGCATATGTTTGCTTAAAACAAACATATGCTGGTCCCGCTTGTGGAAATAACAGACAGGGGGAGATGACAGAGAAGAGGAGAGGAGCGCTGTGACTTGAGGGGAGGAGAGACGGATGGCAGGGATCAGAGGGAGAGCTGGGGTGGGCTGTAATTGATGTGTTTGTGTCTCTGGAAGCACAGGAATTCAAATGCAATTGATCTCATTTGGTACTCCTCCAGAGGTATGGAGAATCACACAAGCAAGGTTTCAAACAGCAGTCCTGCTAATGATTCATACATACACACACACACACACACACACACACACACACACACACACACACACACACACTAAAGACAATTGCATGTATTCTCATAAACTCTGGCTGAAGTGCATTGGAATTATTTCATTTTGTACTTCAGAATACTTGTTAAAGTATAATCATGATCCTTATGTAATTAAAGGGAACTTTTGTTATTTAGTGACCTGGTATTGAACAGAACAAGTTTCACATCGTGTTCTCAGATTGGTCAGACCATTTTGGGTGGGGTTCTGAGGTTGTCTGTATCCGTTTGTGTGTGTGT
Organism: Cottoperca gobio; assembly: GCF_900634415.1. Classification (NCBI taxonomy): domain Eukaryota; kingdom Metazoa; phylum Chordata; class Actinopteri; order Perciformes; family Bovichtidae; genus Cottoperca; species Cottoperca gobio. The sequence continues at coordinate 1,457,399 of NC_041358.1, read as the reverse complement.
GTGTGTGTGTGTGTGTGTGTGTGTGTGTGTGTGTGTGTGTGTGTGTGTGTGTGTTTGTGTGTGTGTGTGTTCAAAGGAAAGCTGCTAACGGTTCCTCCCTCTCAAGAGGAAATACAGTCAGGAGCGCTGCGACTGGTCCGAGGGAACTCTACCTGTGTGGAAGGAGACAGCAGGGGGACAAAAGTGCTCTCTGTTCCTAATGATGAAGGATGCTCGTTTTCCTGAACTTACTCACTGGTGCGTGAGTAGTTGACGTGTGTGACCAGCTGTTCCTCACTGTGTGTTTCCGTGTCCTCCCCTGGATGGTGGAAACTGTTTTTTCATGTATCAATATATGATATAGTGTGCTCTGTTGAGGGGATTACTTGTAAAAGTACTTGCATATAAATAACTACATTTTAATAGTGTGCTGTGCTGATGCTTTGAGGCTCTGGTGTGGTCTTGTGCATGTTCAGTTTATGCAGGCACTTGTCAGGTAACCCCTTTACCTCACAGGCATTAGGTTCCCAGATGTTCCTCTGCACCTTTTCCTACTCTGGCTAGTTTTAATGTCTGTTTTGATTTGTGTGTTAAAATCTTATTTGTTAGGTCTTTAATCTATGTGCTGTGCTGCATACTTGGGGTTTGGTTAAGCCAGGCCAGGTGAGCGGTTTGGCCTTATTGTGTATTGTCTGTTAACGTTACATTGTATTACATACATACGTTACAGCATCCGGGGCATCATCTGCCACATGATAAAGTTTACGTCAGGATCAGGAATCGTGGCTGCGTCTGCTGCCCTGGTCCTGCCGGACACCGCCTTTTTGACATTATCCTGGATTCATCCATACTTTCTCTTTTTTGATCACAACATCATTTCTGTCAAATGTTGTATTTGTACTATGTTGTTTATCCTGTACACATGACATCTATTGCACGTCTGTCCGTCCTGGGAGAGGGATCCCTCCTCAGTCTCTCCCTGAGGTTTAGAACATTTCCCCCTTTAATTATGGGGTTTCTTTTAGGGAGTTTTTCCCTATGCGATGCGAGGGTCTAAGGACAGAGGGGGTCGTATCCTGTACAGTCTGTAAAGCACACTGAGACAAATGTATAATTTGTGATATTGGGCTATATAAATACATTTGATTGTATTTTATTTGATTTTATTTGATTGTGGTACAATGACTGTAGGTAGTGAGTATGGACGCTCCCTTGGATGTTATAAAAAATACCAGCAAGACCGAAGCAAAAGTGATTCAGAAACAAAGCTTATGATGATGCTAACGGCTAATACAGGCTGTACCAAACATGTTCATTCATCACACAAACAAAAAGAACAAAACACCCAAACTGAAAGAAGCCTACATGAGTCTATGGAGTCATACACCAGGACATGAGCTGGTATATGTAATAAATAAACAAATAAATAAAGATAAATATATTCAAAAGTTTGGAATCAGTACAATTCAGATAAAAAATAGTATTGTACAGTGGCCAACGAGGGCAAACGCTCTACATAGGCCCACAACATTTCCATTACGAGAAACGTGCTGCAGCTTAGAAGATCTGTAATAATATCGGAATCATGCGATCACAATGTTAAAATGAGCCAAAGGTAATTTTAGGTCATTTTCCAACAACACTGACAGATGGCCGACTTCAATAACTTCATAATCTACAACAATAAGTGCTCCTGGTCCCAGCCGTGTGCATCACGTTTTAGTGTCCCCTGGAAACTGTTTCCGTTGTTTTGTGATTTTCTTGTAGAACGATTTGTATTTTCAGCGCTTTTTATAAACGCTGCGCGTGTGTCGTCAAATTGATATTTTTGTGTGTCATTGAGATGGTGAAGATGATTTGCATGTGTTTTTGCACGTTTGTGTTTTTGAATTTGCATGGTTTGTAAAGCTGCAGGACGTTGCTCCTAATGGAAATGTTGTGAGCTGTTGTAGAGCGTTTGCCCTTGTAGTAGTATTGGCCTCAAGAGAAGAAGAATTAAATCATTCAATCTTCCATTAAGTAGATGTCCCCACAGTGTTTCGTGACGGGACAATGCTGTTGAACTTGGATTTTGAATTTTGTCATCATTATTATTATTTGTATCATTATTGAATGGTGCAATTGGGCTCTAGATATATTGGGAACCCACTTTTCTTTTGACCTTCTGCAGTCTTCTCAGTTGTCGGGGTCGTATTCACCTATTGAACATTGGGACCATTCTCAATGTACGCATTCTAGTTGAGTTCCTTCATAATCTTTTCATGTACTACTTAACAACTGCAAAAGTACACCCTGGGGTACACATACTCTGAATCAGAATCACTATTTTAATAATATAAATTAAGTAAAACAAAATAAATATTACATATATGGATTTAAAATGGTGCAAATAACGGAAATTAAAAAATCCAAGGGAGACCAATTATTTTTATAGGCCCTTTTTTTGTTTTTGTTTCACTATGTACTGTATGAACGTGTGTATGTGTCTAATTGTGAGAATCATATCTGTGTCTTCTTTGTGATGTCACTGGATCTATTGTGCAGAGCTGCAGTTTAATCTGTGCAGTAATTACTACAGCACAGGCATAATGCCACAATGACATTTTTTACTAATTGCCTGCTGCTATTGTTCATCAGGCCGCACATTCTATGAATAAACCTGTACATGTTCATGAGTGTTTGCATGCAACAGCATGGGTGAGTGTCGGCAGGAAAATGTGTGATTGTGTGTGTGTGTGTGTGCGTGCGTGCGTGCGTGCGTGTGTGTCTGTGTGTGTGTGTGTGCGTGTGTGTCTGTGTGTGTGTGTGCGTGCGTGCGTGCGTGTGTGTGTGTGTGTGTGTGTGTGTGTGTGTGTGTGTGTGTGTGTACCTTTCCTCTGCTCTTTTTATGGGAATAAAGGAGCAAAACTAGCACTGCCTTATTATAGCGTATTTGTCCGTCTTCATGTGTGTCTTGACTCTGTATGTGTGTGTGTCTTCCTACCTGAATTAGGATCCTGATATAGTTCAGGCTCATTAAAAGTTTCCGCTGCTGTTGGCAGACTCGTGTTCTCTCCATCCAGTTATCAGCCAGGCAAGGAGAGCAGTGTCTGCATGGAAAAGTATGATAATACTCTGATGATGATGATGATGATGATGATGATGATGATGATGATGATGATGATGATGATGATGATGATGATGATGATGATCAGTATCTACTAGTTCCCACTATATCCCCATCTAATCAGGACGTGATTAACACCTGGGCTTCCTGATTATTGCAGCTAACTGGTGTGGTGGTGGGAAACTCTTTTGTCCTTCCTATCCTTGAATGTTAAAGTTCCCTTTCCTGAGTGTTTCTGGTTTGTTACATGACAAATTGCTGAAGGAAGGCAAAATAATGAGTCTTTTTTTCCAGTCCAGCAGAAATACAGTACAGTTGCCGTGGTAACGCTGCTCCTGCTGAGGTGAATCAAATCTTGATTGCAATCTAAATCACTGTTACAGTGCGGTTAGTAAAACTGTAGCAGCAGGCAGAGATAAAGCACACAAACTGAGGAGTATAGGTGTTGTTAGAAGGATATATCAAAATAAATATTGATTGCAAAGTAAATATGATCCAGCAGTTTCATCTGGAAGTTTAATTCTGTCAAATGCAGATTGCTGCTATTGAACATACTGTTATGACCCTGGTGGTAGTCTTGTCTGAAGATTGGATGTCGGCGGATGGTCAGTTGCAGAACTTGTGTGGAAAATGATGCACATGTCTGAGCCTCACAGAGCACCAAGAGTGTACAGACTAGAGACCATCAGGATAAACACAACACACTCTCTGAAGAGGCTTTACATAATTAATATAGTAAGACCTTAAACTGCAGCCATTGACTTTTATTTGGCCACCTGGAATTCAACGTTGACATATTAGGTCTTTCTCAATACAGAGGACTTGCATTGACACAAATAAGCTTCTTTAAACTTAACTGTGAGATTTGAATAACAGATAATGTTAAACCTGTTTAAATCATTGAAGCTTCACTTCCCTCATAAACAATCTTTGGCTGAGTACAGACGACAACAACAACAAGGTTTTATTTTGGTCTGCCATCAAGTTATCAACAGAATGTATGTAGGTAGTGATAGCTGGTTTGACCTACCACCAATGACGTTTGTCTTTTAACCAACGCGACAGTATTATTATTAATAAAACTTTCTTTCTTTAATAAAATATCTTCTTCTGGAGGAAACATCCTTGGCTTTTGATTCCTTTTCACTCTCTCCAAACAGGTTCCAAAATCGAAACAAGTTTGGAGTAGACATTAATAAACATAATGCCCGTCAAAAAAAAGTTTGTAATTCTGTGAGTTGTTTCCCTGATGTTTATGAGCTCATCTCGGCTGAAAAGGCTCCAGGCAGAAAGTGAATTAACAATAAAAACAATATAGAAGCCATCTTGGAACAACTCACAGAACGGCTGTGGCGGGGAGCAGAGGGTGTGCAGTGTGATCGTTTAGTTCTATGTTTGTTACTGAAAAGGAGAACACTACTGAGAGTCTTTCTTTATTAACTGCCTTCATGTTGTCTTCACTCTCAACACACTCCACTGGCATCACAAACATGTCAGGGAAAACAAAAGCATGTAGCTCCAAGTTTATTAACATTTACAATTGCAGTTTGCATTGAAGCATACTATGGTCATGAAGGCTGGGTCATGACCGAAAGAACGAGATCACGGGTACAAGCGGCCAAAATGGGTTTTCTCAGATGGGTGGCTCCCTTAGAGATAGGGTGAGAAGCTCAGCCATCCGTGAGAGACTCGGAATAGAGCCTCTGCTCCTTTACGTTGAAAGGAGCCAGTTGAGGTGGTTCGGGCATCTAGTAAGGATGCCACCTGGGCGCCTCCCTAGGGAGGTGTTCCAGGCATGTCCAGCTGGGAGGAGACGGTGGAGAGATTATATCTCCTCACTGGCCTGGGAACGCCTCAGGATCCCCCAGTCGGAGCTGGAGGATGTGGCCCGGAGAAGGGAAGATTGGGGTTCCTTACTGGAGCTGCTGCCCCCGCGACCCGATCCCAGATAAGCGGTGGACGATGGATGGATGGATGGATTGAAGCATATTTGATAAACAGAACTTTTTGTATGTGAGCAGTGAGCAGTGAAAACTTTCACAAACAAAGATTAAAGTTAAAGACAATTAAAGACATAATTTAGTAAAACTTTCTCTACATAATGTGTGAAGTTAGCGCTCAGATGAGTGGGTGGTGGAGGATTCTTGTCCGACCAAGTAAAGAGATGTAAACTCAGCAAAGGGAGGACAGAAGGAAGGATGGAAGCAAAAGTGGGCAAAGACAGAAAAGATGTTGGAGGGAAGATAGAGAGAATGGGGAAGGTGAGGTGAGAGTGTGTGGACACTGAAGAGGATCAGAGCCGACCTCCTACTGGGGCTGTTAACCGGGCGACAACAGAGGCAGCCAATTATAGAGAAATCACACACTTAGCATGGCAGCAATGCCGAGCTGCAGGAGCGGGGTGAGGGTGGGGGTGTAGTCCAACTTTGTCTTCTGCCTGAGGCCCTCAAGCTCATGAATGATTCATCAATCCTCACCAATCATTTCCATTTTGATTCATCTTAAGCCCCACTCTCAGCCAAAAATACCCTAATATTATTTTACTTCACTTTACAGTCATGCCGAATGGCACTCGTAATGTCTTCAATGACATTTGGAGGCTATTTGAATCAGTCTTATCTTCAACCAGGCGTCAGTATGGCGCCACAGACAGAGACTATCAGTTTAAATGCTCGGCCATGAAGCATCAGGCTTCACTTAATCTGTTAGACGTTATTAATTACCTGCTTACTAATGCAATCCCTAACATGAGATTAAATTAGTCCAACAGACCATAATCTCATTACTTTCAGACACTATTACAATTATGATACAAAATATGTGAGCTGTGGTCAGAGCCAAATACATCACTCTGACTCAACATGGTTTCAGAATATAATTTATTTTATACTTTACGTTGAGCTTGGGAAATGATTCTGTTTACTTATTGACATGCGTTGTTTGACATCAATTGTATTAAATTCACCAAGAGCATGTCATGCTCAGCATTTTCACATTTTCTAAATCCTTTCAAAATAAAATACTTGTGTTATAGATACAATGTAAGTGAATGGGCCATGATAATGTTAGTGTAATGATGAATGCAATGTAAGATAACTTATTCACTCCATTCAGAACATTAATGTACAAGTTTGTTTTATTGTGAATTAGTTTTTATTTTTCAGTCAATAAATTATGAATGACTGTTTACAGAAACAAATCTTTCCACCATTTGCTCACAGAGCTCAAAGACATGCTGATCTATCTATACTAGTCGTATAATTGGACCAGTTTACATACCTGTTCTTAGTATACATATTTGGAGACATGACTGTGTCTCTCATGGCAGAGCAGATACAAATCGTCTTTAGGTCAAAGGTTAGCCTACAGAATGTAGCTTCTCGGGTCAGGCTGTTCCTTGTTTAGGAGAAATGTGAGGGAGAGCGGCTGGTTGGCAGAATGGATGGTGGCAGACAATGTGACTGCATCTCTGTATTCTCTTGTACAACATCTAATAAACCTTCAGTGTAAGACATCACGTTGTCTGCATCAGCTCCTTTGGTTCCAGTTCGCTGCTCGTTTAGAATTTCCTTCACAATCTGCCGTTGTTGGATTCCAGACTATGGGTTCTTTATGACAGCTCCGTAGCAACCACATTTGTGTGGTTTGTGTCCGGGAACAGTTTCCAGGCTGTTTTCGACATGGACGAGATCTGCAGTGAGGTTACATCCTTGTCGAGACGTTTCGGGAAAAAGTATCGTTTTGAGTGTCTACATTCATATAACAGCAGATGCCAAGGTATCATATCATCTCATAAATAAATGACATGAAATATTAATATATCTTACAACACATGATACATTTAATTAAAACGGCCATTTGTGTATCATTTGCACATACAATTAATATTAGGTTAATATTACATTCAAAACATAGCAGGTTTGAATATCCAAAATCAGGCCTAGGGACAAGTGACATACAGCAAGAACAACACATAAAAGGTTTATGATTTGATTTTTGTATGTTCCTTTTGGTGTTAAGTGAGATCAGATCACATCAGCACCAACCTTGGGTCTGTCAGATGAGACTAACAGCTTCACCTCGGGCATCTTGTTTCAGAAACATGACTCTTGTTACCTCCCAGTGGTTTTATTCTTCTAGGCTACCTCCTGTAAAACTCAGCCCCCATTGTCATGTCCCACTGTCTAGTTTTGCTCCTCATATAATATATTCAAGTCTGAACATTTCTGCCACTCAAAACATTAGGCTACAATGCAACCATTCTGTCCAGCTCTAACATTTCAGTTCATAGAGCCTCACTTGAATAAATGGCTCCCATTGATTGGTTTAGAATTAGATGATAAGCAAATTATACAATATTTTTAAACACATAAACAAGTAAATACGATTATATCACCTAGGACAGAGTAAATGCAAACCCCAGTTCCAAATTTAGATTTTGATTATATTTTGTGATTTTTTAAGCAGACACCCAATCTTTCAGCTTCTTCTGTCAATATTGAAAAATATGTTGTGGGGATGGATGCTGTGCCTTGTGGAACATCTGCTGAACAAGCTGAGTTGTAAACTCCAATACAGGCCTGTATTTTAGCCGAGAGTCAGACTGCAACAATTACACCTCAACTGAGTTACAGTCGCTTTGTTCTTATATTCAGTTTATTAAAAAGCTTTTTTCTTGTCTTCATAATCGGATATTGTAATGTACGCTGCACACAGGTGATACTACTAATATAATCATTAAATCATTAGTAAATAGATACACTAGTGCCTACAAAACAAGTAGAGTAAAAGTACAACAAGACCATATAATGCCACCATCAGGATCATTACATATGTCCATTAACTTTGTAATTAAGCCAGTTAGTGACAACCAGAACAACCGTCGAGGGAAAGACAGAATGGGTCCACACATCAAAGTGCAGGTTGGCTCCCCAACCACCTGAGAGGAGGCAAGAGGCCACAGCAAATAAAGAGAAGTTTCCTCCTCTGCTGAGTGGGCACGAGCAGAGAACCCTGCAGGACGAGGCAGAGGTTTCAAAAGTAGCAGAAAAGGAGGGCTCACGTTTCCAAGGGATTAATAATTATAAGTGCTTATATTGGGAGAGCGCCTATCATTAAAAAATGACCCCAATTCAGGAGATGAGGATAAATCAACAGGCTCTCAGGTGCTTAGCAGCAGGAGTACCGATACACACCACACAAGTGCTCAACAACAACAAACCGTATCAGGAGGGTGCAAGCCCACTGAATCGCTTACAGGCGAAACCATCTCAGAGAAAGTACACTGATCTGATAACAGGGTGGGAGGAGAGTGAGCTGAAAAAACTGATGAAGATTTTCTCCTAGCCCCCACTGGCACCAGAAGAAAAGCAGACCCCATCACATTTGAATGTTCTGTATCCAGGTGTGCTGTTGGCGACTGTTTTGTTTAATTTCCCGTGTCTTATTATAGAGATAAATGGTGGAGGTCAACATTTCCCACCAAAAAGGTTTATGTCACTCAGCTGACACCTCAAACAATGGAAATATCCCTCAACTCTGCTGCCTTAGCAGACCCCATAGAACTGTGGTGCTGAATGACTAAAACAAACTCCTCCTTAGGGTTAATGATAACTATGCAAAAGAGCAACATTTAAGCAATTGCTGGCTATGTCAGAATATGTAACAGTCAATGCATTCTCCTATGTTCCACCCAATTGCCTTCACCAAAGCGGACCATGAGCTATTTAATTGGAACTATCTCTCGTTTGTTACACCCCTTCATACCCTTTAGACTCGGTAAACCACAATCGATGTCTAAGTCTTTCCAATATTGTAACAACCACCACCAATAGCCATCATTTGCCAGACAGACTCAATTACATTTCTCTCATGCGTATAATATTATGTACAACAAGTCGTGAAATTAGGTATTGAATACCGAGTCCAAATAGTATTGGCCCAAACTAATTGTTCAAATCAATGCACCCAAACAACATACTTGTTGTGTTCCCCAGACTTACACCACCACGTTATTAGCAGAGGCTATGATCCAAATTCAACTGTGGTACAGTACCAAAACCATAGATTTGGTTAAAATAAAAATACATTACTGAACATGTAACATAGTGAACCAACTCCTTTGTACAACTGCTACATATATGTGCAAGACACATTTTAAGAAACGCTTCTCTATGCTTCCGTGGTATAGGAAACAGAAACCATGAAGACATCGGATATAGTGATTGTAACTCAGTAATAGATGTCAATCTGGCGTGATCCCCACTCCCCGACAGAGTTTATTTGGTATGTGGAGACAAAGTTTACAATTGCCTTATAGTCCCTTGTGACAATTTACAGGGAACTTGTTAGCCAGTTTGAATAATTCCCTTAATCCGGGAGGTAAAATCTAAAGAGATTACTGTGCTGTATCTGCCAGTACACAAACAAGAGCTATTTCAAAAGGACAGCAAATAGCTAGCCTTTTTCTGCCCTGGTATGTTTCCCAACAAGGACTAATCTCCTTATCCAAAGTTGTAGGGAACCATCTCAACGCCTCTAACCTAGCAATGCTAGCCGAACACAAGAAGTTGCAGGAGGTTAAAATAGTAGCATTACTAAATAAATGCCGCTTGATCATTTATTAGCCGTTTAAGGAGAGACTTACAAAGTAATTGGCACTGAGTGCTGCTCCTACATTTCTGATGCGACACCTGAAGTTATAGATTTAGACTTATAAACACATGACACGGCGCAAGGTGTAACTAAATTATATGAGATTTATGGATTTAGCCTCGGTGATTCCTCAAGAATGTTTGGATCATAGGGTTCAGGAGAGGTCAAATTTCTCACTACGCTAATTGGAACCATACTACTGGCGCTTCTGTTAGCCACATGTTCGATAACTTCAAAGGCTTATGGGCTACAATACTGATGAAGATAGAATACTATTTTATGACCACCAGGAGCTTTACCAATGGATGCCCCCAGGCATGCCTGATGGTGATGACAATGATGATGTATAAAAATAAAAATAATTTGTTGAAGGATCACTTTAGGTCTCTGCGATCCCCAAGGACTGTTCCATGTGGTATATCAATAATTAAGTGAAATCAGTTATGTATGTTAATTATGATCTTTTTATTTTAGTGATGGATTCCAGTGATTAGTAAATTGGATGAGAAGTGTTTTTTTATGACTAAATAGGTATGTATTCAAGTGATGTGTTAAGTTTGCCAAAATATTATATTCAATTTTGTTTTTATTACCAAAATATTCTAAATGTTTCATTCAGGTTTGTTTTTGATTAACAAAAAAAATATTGTAGGTATTTTCCTTGTATAATTGTGTGTGGAGTGTTCAAAATGATGTGTGTGTACTGTTTACATTTGATAGACTCATGTGGTAACAGACAATGATTTTGGTGTTATTGATTGTATTGACATTTGATAGATTAATGAGTAAAATGTTAAATTGATCATTTGAAGTATTGTCTGTAAATGGGTAGGTTTTTGTTGACCTCTTAATCGGTTCGGAACTAGGAATTTCGGAACTAGCCCTATAACTGGACCAGTTTACATACCTGTTCTTAGTATACACATGTCGATATGCTCAAACCCTAATACTTGTACAGATTCAGATACAAATCATCTCCAGGTCAAAGGTCAGCCTACAGAATGCACCTTCTCAGGCCAGGCTGTTCACAAAATAATCTTTAGCTCACCCTGGTTGACAAACCACAGCTGCAGGATAAAAGTTCAGATGGGCCCAGTGTATTCAGACTGGCGAGGTCAGGGAGATGCTATGACGCTATGATGCTATCAGAATGTGTTGACTGAGTTTGAGGAGCCATCTAAGTGATCCATCTTTAGGTAAACAATTAATGGAAGGTTTAGGATAAATGTTGAGGGAGAGAATGTTACATCTTTATAAAGTGGCAGTGACACCAAGTAAGTTCAAAGGACATCTGGGGACAAAACACTAGGACAAAGCAAAGATGTTGAATATTTCCAGCAAGTTCGAGGTAACAGAATCCCTGCATGATGTTGCATGTGTCCAACCACACAAAGTTACAAATGGCAAATCACTTGTTTAGTTATTTAGAAGCAAACATTTCAAATGTTTCATAAAACACAACTGATACACCAGGATCCCAACATTTCATGCAGTTTTCTGTAAAAGGTAAACGGCCTTCCTCACTAGAGGTAGCAATCATAGGACATCATACATTAGAAGACTGGAGAGAGGCATGCAGCCTGAAACTTATACAGTATAAGTGTCTGTTGCGTACTCCTGTCAAATTGCATACATTTAATGATAAATTCCTGATACTTGTATCAAGTATCAGGTATCATCAGTATCATCAAGTGTAATGAGTCAATGGGAACACGGCGCTGTGTGTGGGAATGTGTGAAAATGGCAGGATATTATTAATAAGATGGATAAAATCTTATCAAATAAATTCCCCCTGGATCCTAAGCTTTGTATTCTGGATATATATCCTACCAACCCACACTTACAAAGTGTTAGAAAAATATTCTTAATAACGCCACAAAATCAGGATTCAAATCAAATAAAAGTCTTGATCAATATTCTTATAAGAAGAAGCCAAGTTTTATTTCATACAAAGGATGATCAATTAAACTCACACAAATACAGGTTTGCAAGGTCTGCTGTGCTGCTTAGAGAAGCAATTCTCCCAGCCTCCGTATTTATACATATTCACAGGATCAGGTCTCAGACTTGCTAATTCAATAGTCTCCACTATCAGACGTGCTAATTTACCAGGCTGAGAGCCTGTTCTTAGAAAGTGCAGTTCACCTCCTGTCCCCTGCTGGACTTAACACTTCTTTGTTAACCCTGTCTTGTCTTCTGCCCTGTCTCCTGTCTCCTGCTGTACTTTACACTTGGTATTACAATCAGTATTACCTGTATGTTCCTATCACAAAGCAAAGAGTTCAGTTTTGTAGACGTGTGTATTACAAGCTAAACGTATAATTGCTCTGAAATGGTCACATTTTAATGTTTTGAGGCTAAAAATAGACAATGCAGTAACATAATCTTGAATTATATTTGACCAGTAGCTTTAATTCAATGAAATTAAATAAAATGTAAATTCCTAGGATGAGTTTATTTTATATTATTATATTATATTAATTATTTGTATATGTTAAAGGAAGCAAAGTCTGTTTTTAACAGTTAGTTAACTGTTAAAAACAGACTTTGCCTATAATTTGAAGTAATAATAATAATAATAATAATATATAATCTTAATAATAATAACAAAATAATAATAATAATTAAAATAATCTTTCAAACAACTAGTTCTGACCATAACCATTACTAGCACTGCAGCAAAAACTTGTGGACTTGTTTAGCTCTAGATCTTCACAGTTTTGTTGAGATATACAGGCTCACCCTGTGATTGGTGGAGCTCTAATGAAAGAATTGCAAACACTACCCTCCCCCCCCCCCCCCCCCCCCCATTAATCTAGATTTTGATTAACAGTTGTCTGAAGAAGATGTTACAGTCACATACAGAACCTGCACAGAACATCAATCACACCTGACATTGTTGTGTCCAAATGTTTTAGCCTCTTTTAATGTTGTTTTGTTTTCCTCGTGTTCAGTTTGAAGTCCTCCAGAGTTAACTGCCTCATGTCTGACCAAGAGTTTCATCTTCATCTCTGCCACTGAACTTGCCCTTTTTGACTCTGGAGTGGAAATTCTTCCTGTCCATGGCGAGAATGTAAATCCGACCCCACCCTGCCTCAGTCAAGCTGCGATGTTGATCAAAGCATCTAAAGGCTGAATACAAATACCCTCACAGTTTGGCGTAGCAGCACGCACCTGTGCAAGCAGAGAAAGTCAAAAAGATGTCAAAATTTCAGTGGCAGCCCAGCCTGTCTTGGAGGTACTGTTTGTGGAGGTATATTCAGATTTCTCAGGGTAAAGGAGGGGGCTGAGGATGTTGAAGAGAAGAGGCTCTGAATAAAACATTACATTTACAGGGATAGTTTTCCCTGCATGAAGAACATTTCTTGGTCTCTTTCTGCAGGGACCCATGCAAACACTTGTTCTAGTTTCTAGCCTTTTTAAACATAAAAAAATCGACTTCTGCTTTTAAAACATTGATAACAAGCGCCCTGAGGAAATCAATGGCTGAGTGACATTAACCTAATTCTCTCTAACAGAAACCCTCTTTGCAAAACTCTTTCTGTTCAAAACTCTCTCACACAAGTTGAAACTCCAGGCTTCTCACAGACATCACAATTGCAGTGTTTCGAGGATGAATGAAAGTTTGGAGTGTGAAACAGAATAGAGGTGTTTGATGTGAACGATTTGGCTGAGTGAATTCAGAGTTGCTCATCGACAAAGCTGTTGCTGTAGAGCTTTGCCCTCCTCCCTGGGTGATGCTGTGGTGATATCGTACACAGGGATAAACAAAACATTCATTTTGGACTCAACAAAATATTTAAAATAATTAAATCACAATCACAATAATTCTTTTCAGGAAAAACAATACTTTTATTCTGCACTTCTTCTGTTTATGGAAGCCTATTTCCGCCAGTAAAAAAAAAAAATCCAAATTATGAGATACTAAGTCATAATTATGAGATATTTTTGCAATCAGTGGATGCATTGAGGGGTTTTCCAGAAAGATGATATGGCTTGAAGCTTACAAAACAAACAATGACCCAAAGATCATCGCTGGCTACTTCATTGATGCTGCTATCAATGCTGGTGGGTGCCCTGCCAGAATCACACTTGATTTAGGAACAGAAAATGGCCATATGGCTGAAATGCAGCAGTTTTTGCATTTTCCTAGGAACCAAGCACAATCCGACAGTGTCACCTTTGGTCCAAGCACTGGAAACCAGCGTATTGAAAGATGGTGGCTGACCTTGCGAAGTGAGTGTGTAAAAAGTAGGGCTTTAAGAATTGTCCAGTGTAATAATTTGCATGACATTCATGACATTCATTCTCTGTCAAATGTTGTATTTGTACTATGTTGTTTATCCTGTACATATGACATCTATTACAATCTGTCCGTCCTGGTAGAGGGATCCCTCCTCAGTCTCTCCCTGAGGTTTCTTCCATTTTTCCCCCTTTAATTATGGGATTTCTTTTAGGAAGTTTTTCCTTGTGCGATGCGAGGGTCTAAGGACAGAGGGTGTCGTAACCTGTACAGTCTGTAAAGCACAGACAAATGTATAATTTGTGATATTGGGCTATATAAATAAATTTGATTTGATTTGATTTGACATAACAATCTAAAAGCCCATTTTTATTTATGGGTTTATCCACCACATTTTTAAAGCTGTGAAGACATAACATTAGTTGCACGGCTGCAGTACATTATAGGTATTAATATGATTGTGCCAACCTACCATATTACAACTAAAAGATAAAACTCTCAAATATAACAAACAACTTGACTAAGGCAGTAATCACCAATGCTCAATATTTAACACATTCTGACTGACTGAATATTATTTGCCTCCTAGGAAGAACTTAATGAGGTTGTATTGACTTGGAACAACCACAGAGTCCGTCAAGTCCATAACTCACGATCACCCCATGGACGTCCCTCCATATTGCATGCAGTCCCTCATCTGTACGGAGGCAGAGAGTGCAAACACTCTCTGCCTCCGTACAGATGAGGGACTCTGGGAGAACCTGGAGAAGGTTCACGTCTGCCTTGACGAGTGTGTGTTCAAGGACTTTCCATGTGATGAAGATGTGTTCCATATCTGTGTGGACCTAATGTCAGAGTATAACCTGAAATTAACAAATGATGTGTTTGAAACCATTAACCTGTACATCCAACTCAGACAGCTAATGAACAATGAACTAGATCTAGATCATCATATGCTTTAACCTGTGATGAATGAAAATATATGTGTGGCTGTTTGAGACGCATCAAATATGTACCAAATATTTTCATTTACCAGTCTATCAAAATTAATTAACACACAAACAAAGTAATGTGTTAGATTGACTATGTGTAAGTACTGGGTAAAAATGCAAAATCCACACATGTATTAACTGAATTATTTATTCAAACATTTAAACAATCACAGCATAAAAAAAACTGCCGTTTTCATTTTAACTTCATTTTAATTGAACTTGCTACAGCATCATCGAAAATAACTAATTTAGAGGTATTTACAGAAAGTGCTCTGCATTGAAACTTAAAATAACATGTTCTTAAACTGAAAACAATGTTAAAAAAAACAAAAGTGGCTAAAAGCATTAAAACATATTGACAAGATGTTGATGCTGTGACACTCCGTAAGGTCAAACAACTGTTGCTGTAGTTCTTCTTTCACAAGCCGTGAACCTCTGACTGCAGTCAGGTTCATGTCAGCTGAAATCTTTGTGTCTTAAACAATATCCATTACCCACACGTTGCTTTCTAACACCTTGTTCATTTCATGTCGAAAATCTGGATAGCTGTCGTAACTGACTGGCAACTCCAAGTAACAGCCAGTATGAGAAACGGGTCTTCTTTGAAATCCTTGAACTTGTGTGAAGCTGACAGTGATGAACAAATCTGATCCTGTGCAAAATCTGAGAAAAAAGGAGCGTTGGAAAACGTTTCATTGTACATTGATAAATCTCAACAGTGAACATCTTGTTGCATGCAAGACGATATTTAGTAGGATAAGGAAAAATGCAACATTTGTTCTAATTGATCCCTTCTCTCCTCTCCTCCTCTGCCTCCTTCTCTCCTATCCTCATCTGCCTCCTTCTCCCCTCCTCTCCTCTCTTACTCCTATTCCTCCTGCTCCTCCTTCTCTCCTCTCTTACTCCTCTTTCTTGTCCTTCCTATATCCTCCTCTCTTCTTTCTTTTTAACTCCTCATCCTCTCTACCTCATCTCCTCTCTTGATTTCTCCATCCTCTTCCACACTTCCTCACTCTTTCCTCTCAACAATTCCAAAGGAAATTCACAATTTTAGTCACGGGCCCTAATGGGTTAATAAAGAGGTTCCCAAACTTTTTCTGCTGGGCCCCCCTTTTGTAAATAAGAATATCTTCGAGCCCCCCCTGGGAGCCCTGTCACAAACGTGTCCATGTTATGCTAGCAGAGCGGGTTAATATAATTCGTATATTGCACACTCCTGCCCGCATTATAAACAGCCTCACTAAGTTCTAGATTCGCATGGTTGCCGAGATATCCATGCCCAATGAATGATATCCATGCTAACTGTACCACCTCAAGGTTTACGAGGTGATGTCACTGAGAATAATCGCTGATATTAGCACTTTCAATAGAATACAAACTGAAAGGCGACAAAGGATGACAGTGCTCATGTACAATATCCGCATTACTTTTTAACCACTACCTTACACGTAGACTACAATAATTATAGGTGTATTGTAGCTGAGATAACACTTGCCGACTCTTAATTTAAGAGCTATGCGGGGGCTGATACAGCGGCCTCTGAGTAACATGAAGCAACTCACTGCAGCAGTCGGCCTGCTTACACTGTTTTCATTAGTGATGTGAACCACAACACTAGAGGAATATTATAGTTTATAACAGGTATTTTCAGAGCTTCATGAACTGCATTATTATACAAACTGTAGTTTAGATGCAAAGACTGCTGATTAACGTTACAATTAGGCTATATGTACCATCTAATGTTTACAAAAGTCACCTGTAATAGTTACCTTATTTAGCACTGCATGTCGTTTGCATGGTGGAGCAGCGAGGTGATGAAGGGACTTTTGAAGACAGCACCACTGTAGCGCATGTGCACTTCTTATGTCACAATTTAGACTTTTTTATCTCATAATTATGACTTTCCATTAGGTTTTTTTTTGTTACTGGCGGAAATAGGCTTCCATATCTGTTGGTGTATTATTTTTTTGTAAAAATGTTATCAATATAACCTTTAATAATAGCATTATAAACACATTTAGACATTTTCATATTGTATTATTTAACTTACCTTGCAAACCCTTATTTGTTGCTTCATTAAGATGCATTTATTAGCAGTTAATTATGCTCTTCTTAACAATTAACCATGCTTTTTGCATTTTCCTTTATTTGACAGTGTAAAGGTAGGGACTGGAATTTATCTTTAAAAAGCAATAAAAAAAAAAGTTTAGGAACGTTTTAATATTTTTGTAATATGTTTGTTAATTTAACTCAAAAAATGTGTTTGTTATGTTCTTTTAAACAACCATAAGATTATTATTTATTGATTGGTCTATAAACGGCTTATAAATGTCTTATAATCTAACAATAAACATATTTAAAACTATATAACACAGCATTTTATAAGGATATATTTGCTATTAACTAATAAACATGACAAGGAACATGACAAGTATAAAGCGTTATCGTTTAGGTGTGACAACTTGCAACTCCCCTTCTATTATTCCATACCAGTTTCCAATGTCGCCCTGTATCGCCTCAGCCCAGCCTGCTGGAACAGCTTTGCGTGGCAGCCGGTCCTGACTGATTGCGTTGCTTGTTAGTCTGTCTTTGATCATTAAGCAGAGCAATGTCACCGCCTTAAGTGTCATCAATTATAATTTGGCTTGAGTCACTTTGATCTTAACAAATATTATCCCAGTTTTTAAGCCTTTGTTGGGCCACGTGCTGCAGACTTCCAGCTTCCTCTATTAAATGCAAGTCTTGTAATGAATAATTTACCTGAGTGTATTTTTCTCCTGCATGTTTTCTCTTCTAAAGCCCAGACAACACAACCCACAGCCAGGAAGTTTAGAGTGAATGAGAGAGAGAGAGCAGGTAACATATAAATAGCTCATCTTGTTCCTCAGTGGTGGCATCTACATCTGTCCAGTCCATATGGCACTGTTAGTCAGCCCAGAGTCCAATTTCCTCTGAGTCAATACTCAGTATGAATATTTAAATTAGTTCTAGACTCAGCTGCTAATACAGTCAGTGTTCTAAGGATGCTTGGCACCACTGTCTCTCAACTGCAAGCTGTTTTCATACATCACTGTTAATTATTTACAATTTCAGATATATGGGCACAGAACAGTTAGATTTCTGTACAAAAGACATGCAGGTACAAGGTAAAAGCTAGTGATCCTGGATGTTAAGCCTGTACCTGGCGGGAGGAATGAATCTTAAATAGTAGAGTAACGTTTCAGTTGTGTGGTTCAGCCAATGGCATTGATTTCCGCATCACATGCAGAGGATGAATAAATAACTCACGATAGCTTCACTCTTCAGCTGCTGTGTTCCTCCTTTTGCGTTTCCGGGTCCACGCAGATGTTTGGATTCTCATGCTGTTCCCATGTTGTGTGTGTGTGCCTCAGGCCTGGAAATCACTGTTGAGTACAGAGATATTCTCTGCTGCTTCACTGGTTGTGGGAGGTTACGAATAGCGGAGATTCAATATTGCCACTGCTGTCTGCTTTTCATGTTTTATGTTCTGGTTGTTTGAATGAGCTGTTCTGCTTAATATGTTTGATGTTCAAGGTTACAGCTCATGCTAAACTAGTTGCTCTGTTCTAATCAGATGAATGTGTGTATTTAGCTAAGATTGTTAGTGCACATTTTAGGAACTAAAATGAACAATTAAACTTGTTAATTGCAGTGTGTTTATAAAATATCTTGTTTGAGCACTAACTAACTAAAGTTCTGTAACGAGGTTGCAGTGAAGCTAGCACAATGCTTATTGCAGTATGTTTATTTTCTGCATGACTCTCATGCATTCGCTTGTTTGTTTTTATGTTATTTGTTCGGGTATTCCTTGAGTGAAAGTCCCAAGGTGTCGGTATTGGCTTGTAATATAATCTAGTATAGCTTTCTCTCTAGATCTATAAGCCTGCAGTTTGTGAACAGTACAAAAACTGCACAAAATGATTATTATGGGTTATTGTTATGGTTAAAATGTTGCATCTATCTTATTAATTATGAAACAGGATGACATCACAAACTGTCCAATGAATGAGTTTTCTGTCCATCTTTAATGACGTCATGTTAACTCTGTGTTTACAATAAGTCAGTGTGAACATCAAACAGCCCAGAACTAGAAGTGAACTGAACTACAGGCGCTGAACATTGAAGCATGGAGGACAGTAATCAGCTTTAAACATGACATAAATAGTTGTCATTTTAGTGGTTGTATTTGACTACAGTGTCATTAAAGTAATTATTATTGCTCTTTTGCACAAAAAAAAAGCTATCTGACAGCAAAAGGAGGAAAAGCACATTTTCTATGCATGTTCATTTATATTTATATATATATATGTTCTTTGAATATGTAAGTATGCTTTTATCACTTTAAGGTACAAGTTGTCGTGTTACAGCGGTGGAAGCCCTTTAGGGAAATGTATCTACCTTTTCAAAGGGGACATTTTCTTGTAGCAACACATTAAAGCTCTTTTTATTCACTGGGTAATAATTGTTTGTTTGGAGGTTAAATGGAAAAAACATAAAAATAAACCAGGCCAAAGGGCAAAATACATGCACCCTGAGGGACTTACCCTACTGCCAATCAGTTGTACATTTACATATGTTCTGTTTAGGCTAAGATCTTTAACTCATGTTTGTGTTTGCATTAGACTGTTATGAAGAGGGTGCTGAGTCTGACGGTCAAGCACTTCATTTACCAATTTATTTACGTTACCACCCTCATCTGTGGTCATGAGCTGTGAGACTGGAAGAATGAGATAATGGAAGCAGGCTCACCCTTACAGACTAGAAAGAGCTCGAAGTAGAACCACTGCTCCTTCATGTCAAAAGGAACTGGCACTGTTAAAGGAACATTTCAACATTTGGAAACATGTGCTTATCTGTTGATGTATATGTTGATATTTGTTAAGTCAGCTTGTATCAACATTGTTAAGTCATTAGTTAATGAACTGGGCTTTTCTTCCTTTTCATGCTTTTGGGGTGGTTTAGTTGTCATCTTGTCTAAGTAGCACTAGAGGGCGGTGGTTTGGACATTGTTTGGAGGTGTAGCAGCTCCTTGCAGGTAGAGAGAGAGAGAGGGAGAGAGGCTGCCCTTATTAGGAGGATCAGCTGAGTAGGTGAGCCCTTTGTCTGTCCAGTGTGGCTACAAGAAGCTGCAAGCCAGACACATGCATCGCTTCAGTGGTTAGATGAAACAGAGACGCTATTGGTTATCAACCTATTTCGAAACCTATTTCGAACCTATTTCGAATTCCCAAATAAAAATGGAACTAATTGGAATGGAGTTGTTCAGCGTCCTCTGTTGAATTCTATGCCGAAACGAGTTTAGGCAGGCTGAAGCCAGATTAACTCGACAATATTGTTGGGGACTCATCAGCATGGCAGCTGAGCCATGGAACTCAGTTTCCCAGGTTACCCCACAGGTGCCAAAAACACACATCACTTCCAGTGCCATCAACCGGAATGCCCTTTACTCTACGTCAGAGTAAAGGGCATTCATGTACATGTATTATAAATTTTGTATTATTAATGTACAGTAGCTATTTGTTACTGTAGCCTGCAACCCATGATGTTATCAGGTCAACAAAACCGCAACGCAGCCGTGTGTTCTCTCTTTTCGTCCTCTCCTCTTGCTGCTGCAAGAAGCTAAAGCACCTCTCTTTTCTCTTTGCTATGGATCTGATCAACAAGATCCATTGCGCGACAGTGGCCTGCTCTCCACATCAATGATCACCGTGCAGTCTGTTTGGAAGCAGATGCTCCAGACCAGACTTCTTCTATGGTAGAGATGGGAGAGCTTGCCTGAAAAACACCTGGTTAGCCAGCACTGCTAACCATAGTAAACAAGTTTAGTGCATGAAGTGGAAAGACTTCACAACAATAGGAGCAACAAGCAATTAGCAACGGGCTAATTGCAATCCGCAAGATAACTAACGGAGCAACTAGCTTTCTCCGCCTTATAACAGCTGAACATCTGTAAGGAGCACAAAAGACTCAACTGTCATCACGCAGCAACTTTCCACAGCCTGGCTTCTCTTCATCTCAATGGATTTGCCAGCTGAGCTAACAAGCTAAGGAACCTCTTTCTATTCATGGACTGAACATTCACGAGGCATAGTTTTCAGTTTGGCCTAGTGGTCTAGTGGTTTGGCTTCCAAACAGAACACCAGATGGTTGTAAGCTCAACATCAAGGCTGCCACCATTGTACACCTGAGCATACCTGTCAACCCTCCCGTTTTTCCCGGGATTATCCCGTATTTTTCCTTCTATCCCGTTTTCCTCCCGTTTAAATATTTTCCCGTAATTATCCCATATTTTTAACCTTAAAAAAAAAAGGCCTAATTTAAAAAAAGTGTACAGTGGCCTCTGATAGAGCAGATGGCAGTATTATGTTTAAAATGAGCTGAAAAACATTATCCGCCAGTAAACACACAGAAGAAGAAAACAGGAACAATAACACAGAAGAAGACGAAAACATATGGATGAGAGTCACAGTGAACAGGAGATAGATGGAGACGCAGTTGTACCTGCCAAAAAACTTTATACAAGTAACTAGACAAATAGGAGGAGACCTTCCCTTATTTAATAAAAAGCAGAGTCGGGCAAACTCGTGCTTTTTGTAAAGTGTGCCATTCAGATTTTAGCTTTGCACACAGACGATGTCCGTCAGCGATGTTCGTCAGCATGGGCACAAGTATGCCCAAGAGGCACAAAACATACACTGTCAATGACTTCATGTATGACAAGAATTGTTTCGGAGGCAGACCAAGTGACCAAAGCTGAGGGAAAGATGTCAATGCTTTGCGCCAAAAATAATGTAGCCTTCAGCTTCTGCGATGATTTCAGTCGCAGTGTAGCGAACATGTTTCCTGACTCTGCTATCGCAAGGAAGTACTCATGGGGGAAAACAAAAGCCACACAACTCATCCATCATCAAATAAATTGATGATATTAACTGATTGTATAAATATGTCTGTAGGCTACAAGTAATACATACTTTACATAAACATGTATTTCCTGAATGGATATAGCCTACCTGTCCCTTATGTGTTTACATTTACATTATATGGGTTGGGGCTGGGGGCCTGAGAGCTGTTAAAATATAGACGGAGTCTGCCAAAACATTTCCCTTATTTTGAAATTCCAATGTTGACAGGTATGCCCCTGAGCAAGGTACTTAACCCTGAGCTGCTCCAGGTAGACTGTCCCTGTAGTTAGTTCATTATAAATCGCTCTGGATAAGAGCATCTGCTAAATGACCTGTAATCTAATGTAATGTAATTAGATTTTTATTCACTGAACTTTATTGTTTCATCATCTGTAAATAAGGTAACATTAAGTGACTTTGCCACATCGCTAAGTTGATGTGTTGGTATTGTGTACACAGACATACAGTCAAATGGACATTAACCATCTTCTTAACCTGGCGCCATTATCATACATGTTAAGATCCTACATTAATCGTGAATTGGCCTTTAAACATAGCGACACACAGAGAGGAATTTAAAGCTCCCGTTTCATGCAGCTTTTTTGTCTGATCCTAGACATGTTCGCATGCAGACATGGACACAGAACCATGCACACATTCTTTTTGCCATGCCCCACAAAAGACACACACCATTCTTTCTCTCTCACACACACACACACATTTTATATAGCATGTTCAGTGCCCTCCAGAATTATTGGCACCCCTTTAGTAAAAATGAGCAAAACAGGCAGTAAAATGCCTTTCATTCAAAATAGAGAAAAGAAAAAAAAATTGACTTTTTTTTCAAAACATGTATGCCACAATTATTTGCACCATTAGAAAATCCTATGATTTAAATCTAACTGAAGTATATTTCCAGTCATATCTTGCATTTTTAGGTTCACCTGTTTGATTAGGAACTCTTAAGTGGTCAACCATGACTTCCTGTTTCACTGGGGTATTAATATGAGGTGACACAGGCCAAAATTCCCTTTGTCATTCATCACTATGGGAAAGACCCGAGAACACAGTGATGATCTGCGACGAAAAGTTGTTGAGCTTCACAAATTAAGAAATGGATATAAGAACATCTTGAAACAGTTGAAAATCTAGGTCAATAATTAAGAAGTTTAAAGCAACAGGACAAGTTAAGAATCAGCCTGGAAGAGCACGTGTGTGTACATTGACGCCACACACCGTGAGGAAGATGGTTTGACTGGCAAATGAATCTCCAAGGATCATAGCTGGAGAATTGCAGAGGTTAGTTGAGTCTTGGGGTCAGAAAGTCTCAAACGACCATCAGACGCCGCCTACATCACCACAAGTTGTTTGGGAGGGTTGCCAGAAAAAAAAGTAATTGCTGTCAATTAACAACAAACTAAAGCGCCTACAGTTTGCCAAACGTTACTGGGACTTTGAATGGGACAGGGTTATATGGACAGATGAGACCAAAATAGAGCTTTTTGGCAACAAACATCAAAGGTGGGTTTGGACTAAACAGAAAGATAGCCTTACAGAAAAGCACCTCATACTCACTGTGAAGTATGGTGATGGATCTTTGATGTTGGGTATCCTGGGGTGTTTTTCTTCCAAAGGCCATGGAAATCTTGTTAGGATACATGGTATCATGGACGCCCGGAAGCTTAAAATGGGCCGTGGTTGGACCTTCCAGCAGGACAATGATCTGAAGCACACCTCAAAATCTACACAAAAATGGTTTATTGACTACAGAATACAAGTTTTGCCATGGCCATCACAGTCCCCAGAACTAAATCCCATAGAACATTTGTGGGATGAGTTGAAGAGGAGAGTCCACAGGCGTCAATCTCGGAATCTGAAGGATCTGGAGAGATTATGTGTGGAAGAATGGTCTCAGATCCCATGCCATGTGTTCACCAACCTCATCAGGCATTACAGGAGAAAACTCAGAGCTGTTCTGAATCTTGCAGGATCTTCTACTAGACTGTGAGGATATTGTTTTACTGAGTTTTTTACTAAGTTAAAGTGTATTGCTTTTAATAGGTTGTCTGCTAAAGTGTACTTTGTTTAGAAGTCTTGACTGGAGTGAGTTTCAGTGTAAGCCATCAGATAGACCCATCCTGTGGACTGATTACAGTGGGTGTGGCTAATAATGGGTGTAGCCTTTGTGGGGAGGATAAGTGGGAAGCACAGCCAACACTACTGGGCTAACTATTTCAGTTTTCTTGCTCTTCCCTCTCCTTATTTAAATGTGTATATTTTCCATTCCCATTTCTGTCTCTTCTTGTAGATATTACAGGCCTCACACATGGATGGATGGATGGATGGATGGATGGATACTTTTATACATGTTCGCAATACCACCGTAACCTCTCTGCTTTTCTATATCCCACCCGCTCCTCTCATACCCAACACCTCGTCACAGGTGGCCGGTGGAACTGCCGGTCGGCCACTCGCAACACTAAGTTCATCTTGGGCTACGCCTCCCATCAATCCCTCGACTTCCTTGACCTCACTGAGACTTGGATCACACCTGATAATACTTCCACCCCTGCTGCGCTCTCCACAGCCTACTCCTTCTGCCACTCTCCCAGAGCCACTGGCCGAGGAGGTGGCACTGGTCTGCTGATCTCTTTATCCATTGCCACCCTTCACCCACTCATCTTTCGAAATGTATGCCGTCACTGTAACAAAGCCGGTTACATTAAACATTGTTGTTCTCTACCGTCCTCCAGGTCCTTTGTGGGAGTTTTTGGAGGAATTGGCCGTTCTCCTGTCCAACATCCCTGAAAACGGCCCTCCGCTCGTACTTCTCACGTCAGAGAAGTCAACAGACTTAAAATCTCTATCTTCTTTTGCTCTCTCCCTGTCTCCGTCCCCTCCTACTCACAAAGCTGGCAACCACCTCAACCTCATATTCACCAGAAACTGCTCTACCTCAAACCTATCTGTAACCCCACTTCACATCTCTGATCACTTTTTCATATCCTACTCTCTCCCCCTCTCCCAATCTAACTTATCTCCCGGAAAACTGTACCTCTCCGCCGTAACCTTCGCTCCCTCTCTCCCTCCTCTCTTACCTCAGCTATCCTCTCGGCCCTTCCTTCTCCTGACTCCTTCTCACTCATGCTTGCCAACTCTCATGCTTGCCAACTCTGCCACAGACACTCTCCTCTCTACCCTATCCTCCTCTCTTGACTCTCTCTGTCCTCTCAACTTGCAGCAGGTTTACCAGACCCCTCCGGCTCCCTGGTTAGATGACTGTGCGTGCTAACAGAACCATCCTACGGGGAACTGAAAGAAAATGGCTGAAATCAAAACACCCTGATGACCTCCTTGCCTTTCAAACTCTTATCTCCTCTTTCTCTTCCTCTATTTCAGAAGCAAAAAGCACTTTCTTAAAAGAAAAAATTAAATCCTCTTTCTCCAACCCCAAAAAACTTTTATCTCTCCTCTTCACACTCCTCGATCCTCCCAGTCCCGTAGGCCACTCAACTGAGACTGCCCTCCTCGCTGTCACAGAGGAACTTCACGCTGCTAGAGCAACCTCCCTCTCCTCTGTTGTCATCCTTTTGGACCTTTCTGCTGCGTTTGACACAGTGAACCACCAGATCCTCCTCTACACCCTTCAATAACTGGGAGTCTCAGGCTCTGTTCTCTCCCTGCTCGAATCCTACCTAAAGGACCGCACCTACAGGGTAACTTGGACAACTCACCACCGGGGTACCTCAGAGCTCCATCCTGGGTCCCCTCCTCTTTTCGCTGTACACCAACTCAATTGTCATTCACTCTCATGGCTTCTCTTACCACAGCTACGCAGATGACACTCAACTGATTCTGTCTTTTCCCAGATCTGAAACCCAGGTGGAGGCACGGATCTCTGCTTGTCTGGCTGATATCTCTCAGTGGATGGCTGCACATCACTTGAAACTCAACCTTGACAAGACCAAGCTCCTTTTCCTTCCGGGAAAGGGCTCTCCAATACAAGACCTTACCAACAACATCGGCACCTCTGTTGTTTCCCCGACTCGGACTGCAAGGCATCTGGTTGTGACACTGGACGACCAACTGTCCTTCCGTGCCAACATCGCTGCAACACTCTGTACAACATCAGGAGGATATGTCTTCTACTGACTCAGAAGGCGACGCAGGTTCTTGTCCAGGCTCTTGTCATCTCACGCCTTGACTACTGCAACTCCCTCCTCGCTGGACTGCCTGCATGTGCCATTCGACTTCTATAGCTCATCCAGAATGCAGCAGACCGACTGGTCTTCAATCTACCAAAGTTCTCCCACAACACCGATTCTCCGCTCCCTTCACTGGCTACCAGTGGTGGCCCGAATCTGCTTCAAGACTCTGGTGCTGGCCTATCGTGCTGTGAATGGATCAGCCCCGTCCTACATCCAGGCCATGGTCGAAACATACACCCCAGCACGTTCACTTCGCTCTGCATCGGCCAATCGGTTAGCTTCAGATACTAAATATCTGACGGAATAAAATGATACGGCCGGCATAAAAACAAATATATAGTGCATAAAAAATTCACCATTACTCTGAATTAGTGGGAGCCCTGAGCTTGTGTCTCTGCAACGAGCCGGTCCAATATAGGGGTACAAATTCTTCACCAATAGTAAAAGGTTTCTACTCTTAGCAATACGGTTAGTCACTAAGTATGACGCTCTCAGTGCACTCACATTTGTTGATGTGGTGGCCATCAGTAATTGTTTATGTCCTTCTTGTTCATGTTTTTTTCTTTCAAAAAACTCCAAGGGCTTGTCTTTTATTACCGGGTGCTGGCGAAGCCGTTATGAAGGCTTCGTTGCCTCATTTTTGCGACCCTTTATATTATGCAGAGCGGCGCATGAGAATCACCTGTAGCGATAAACACGTATTTTAAGTAGGACTCCTGATATTGTCTTTTAAATGCCCCCTCATTGGGTCTTTTCCCTTTTCCAAAAAAGCTCTTTAAGACGTTTGTTTTCCACTCATTTTTGCTTGTGGGCTTAATGTTTGAAGCCGGTACCGGTCCACGGACCGGTGGTTGGGGATGTATTATTTTTTTTTATATTATTTTAATTGTGCTATTTCATACTATTTTAATTCTGCTATTTTATCTGCTATATTATACTATTTTAATTCTGCTATTTTTATAATGATACTTCAGACTCTTTTACATCAACACTGTGATTATTGTACTGTAAATGCTCTGTCTAATCTTGTACTAATTGTTCTGTTTTTGCTTTGCTTTGGG
Organism: Cottoperca gobio; assembly: GCF_900634415.1. NCBI lineage: Eukaryota > Metazoa > Chordata > Actinopteri > Perciformes > Bovichtidae > Cottoperca > Cottoperca gobio. The sequence continues at coordinate 1,430,233 of NC_041358.1, read as the reverse complement.
CTGCAATTCTTGTATGAAAGGTGCTATACAAATAAAGATTATTATTATTATTATTATTATTATTATTATTATTATTATTATTATTATTATTATTATTATTACTATTATATATTTATCTTAAGAAAGAGACAGAAGTTTATTGTGAAGCTCCAGTAGAGCCTCCTGTAGTGCTATCAATCTATTTTCTCCCTACCCTTTTGCACTTGCAGGACTGCTGGATAACGAAGCATGGTTTTGATATCTAGTTTGTGCAGTTGTTCTGTCAGAGACCAGATGATGATTCTGTACTTAGGGATCTCACTACAATGTCCTCGCTCCCTCACAGCTTTGAGGATCAGTATTTTCTTCTGAAGGTAATGCAGTTTAAATATACTTGTGTAGGGGAAACGTGCATTCTAGTCACGCGTTCCACCCACTATTAGTTTGTTTTCATTTGGTTTTACCTTGTCAGTAATTCTCTTATCATTTCAGATCCTGGTTCATCCTCACTGCCTGCAATCAACTTATTCCCCTCACCTGCTTTCCACAGCCCATCTCCTCACCTGCTTCTCATTCCCTCATTAGTTCTCTCAGAGGATATATACCAGTACTCTCCCACTTGTTCCCTGCCAGATTGTCTTGTGTTTTCCTGCCAAGCTCTCCAGCGATCGTCTAGTTTACCTGTTTAGTTTTCCTGACCTTCCCGTTTTGACCCTGCTGCCTGTTTCTGGACTCCGATTCTTCTGCCTGCCCCTTACTGGATTTGTTTGCCTTTTGGACTGATTTACCGGTATTTGACCCTGCCTGGATTACTGAGTAAACTGAACTATATTGTATTCTGCCTGTCTCTGTCGTGCTTTTGGGTTCAGTTCTGTCGGTTCCAGCGACCCTTACAATTCTCTGGGGAAACGTGCATTCTCTGGGGCTGAGGCAGTGTGCTTTTGAAGTCATCTCCCTTCAGTTTTACTTTCCTCTCTTTATCCAAGAGTTCCACCAGGAACGCAAAATCCATACACTATCTTCGTGCAATGCAGGCGCATTAAGAAGCCTTTTCAAGCTCTGCTATGCGGTGTTGATGGGCGTCCAGTATAATTGCCTGCTCATGCATACTGCCAATTAGAATTTCAGTTATTTTATCCAGTTCATCAACTCTTTTTGCCAGCGATGACAGAAGCATGTTAGTAGATGATTGGAGGTTTAGAAGTTCGTCTTGCTTTCTTTCCAAATCATCAAACCTTGGATTTGCTCCAGCTGGCATTTCCACCTGAGATCTTGTAACATTAGGCATCGGAGAATCTTTTAGTATTTGTCTTTCTTGAACTGCCTTAAGTCCAGCTCAAAGATTAAAACATTCCCTTTTACATTTTTGAGTGCTGGTGAAGTTAAATCTTTACATTTCTAACTTATTTGCCCATTGCCCATTAGCGTCTCTAGCTCTTCCGACTTTCTTGTCTACACTTTCCATGGACACCATAACAAATAGCTCCTGTCCACACTGAGGTCAGTGGAAATGACAATCTCCTCAATTGCATTGAGGTGGAAGCAGAAATCAAACAGACAGATCTCAAAACCTGGACGATAGAACCAAACCTTGAGTTAAAGCTGCAGCAATTTACAGTAGGGGTGCCTGTCTGGCCTGATATAGGCTTACCTACCCCTGAAATATTGTGCAACCATTAAGATAAAACATAGCCCCTCAAGAGAAATAATAATAAGAAATAAATAAAATTACAGAAATGTCACTCCAGCTGGTATGTGAAAGTTGGCAGCCTTGAGAGAGGTGATACTTCTTTTTACATCTGAACTGAAAGTTGGCAATGGATGTAAATTGTGTGCTGTAAAATCTTACTGCATGAAGATAATTCAGGGGGATATGGGGCGACACCAGAAATACCACCAAAGCTATTGGTTTCTTGGGTGGACAACCTGATTTTGATTGGCAATTGGACAACATTTCAGATGTGTACAGGGAAAGACGAACATAGGGGACTATGGGTCTGCTTTTTTCAATTATTTAAATATATATTGTGCAAGCCCCCCCGCCTCTAAAGCTTCATATGTCTATAGTGAAATGGGGGCATTTGAACAATCATTGTAGATGCAGGTTAAAAGGTCATGACATACAAAAAGGCAGAAGGTTTTTGAATATCTGCCTGTGGGATTAATGCTTCACTACGCACACAAGAGAGAACTAGACTGGGAGGTTAGTATCAGATGGGGTCACACAGCTATGGACATCATACAGTACATGCAGTATGTCTCTGAACTGACAAATTAAAACGGAAGCAATTTTGTTCTGTGATGTGAATAAAATTGCTGTAGTGTACATGATTGCAGATATGGTCTTCCTCACAGATATATTCTGCCAAAAAAAATGACAATCTATACTATATATCACACTGATAATGAATATTTCTGACATAGTCAATACTAGTGACTCAAACATGTGTATAAACAAATGGTCCTTCAGTGTGTGTGTGACGTGTAGTAGCTTGTGTGATACATTGACTATATTCAAGGGTGATAATTAGCCCATAAGCAAACACTTCTGTACAGGTTTTATTGATCAGCTCTGAGGGCTTTGATGGCATCTTTGTGGACTGGAATGTCAACACGTGTGCAGGTTTGTCTGTACAAAGCTACAAAAACTAATTTGAGATTATACCTGGATATTTACCTCATTTGTTTGTCAGTGGATTTGTCATCTATGAAGGTTAAAAAACACATTTAGCCCCTATGCACCTTGCGAAAATGTTTGCCAACCATGTTGGAAATGGTCTTTCCCATGGTTTGGCCTAAATGCTTCATATAATAGGGCTTCTGGGACTTTTTGGGTCAAGACATTCATAATTAATAGAGCCTCCATATTAGGCTCTAATGAAAGCGCTGCTCATGTTGAGTTGAGTTAGTAAATAAGTACACAGAGGAGTCAAATCAAAGATACAGTTATATTTGATACAGATCACAAGATTTGTACTTACCATTGCCATTATCCAAACTGCACAAAGGCACATTGTGCTGTGTCTCTCATGTGGCAGGTTGCCACTGATAAAGTTTACATCAGGATCATGAATCGTGGCTGCGCCTGCTGCCCTGGTCCTGCCGGACACCGGGAAGCCTTTTTGACATTATCCTGGATTCATCCATACTTTCTCTTTTTTGATCACAACATCATTTCTGTCAAATGGATGTTGTATTTGTACTATGTTGTTTATCCTGTACACACAACATCTATTACATGTCTGTCCGTCCTGGGAGAGGGATCCCTCCTCAGTTGCTCTCCCTGAGGTTTCTTTCATTTTCGCCCTTTAATTGTGGGGTTTCTTTTAGGAAGTTTGTCTTTGTGAGGTGCGAGGGTCTAAGAACAGAGGGTGCCGTATGCTGTACAGTCTGTAAAGCCCACTGAGATGAAATGTGTAATTTGTTATATTGGGCTATATAAATAAATTTGATTTGATTTGATAGTTTTGGTCCTTCCCCATACAGTGGTATTTGCTTCTCCATACAAGTGTAATAGATCCTCCAAGTTTGACCCATCAGCTCCTTCTCTGTCACCTGGACTGTTCTTCTCCAAGAGTAATGAAGAGGATCTGGACCATCAAACACCACTACGACTTTTTTTTTTTTAAATAAAAAATTAACTCAAAAACTAAGAAAATGTCACAGTAACTCAAAATATTCAAGTTAGTAGAACTACTTTTTTGCCTTCTACTCTCTCAGTGCAGTGTTCAGGGCCCTAGTCTTCAGAGATGACTGTTTGTTCTAGTACATTCTGTCTTGTGTTCAATAGCACATACAACAAACATAAAAATTAAAGCTTGACATTCCTTTCAAAGAAGTGTCTGCCAGCATGTTTTCACTTTCTGGTATAAAGTCTTTTGTTGCGTATTTGTGGTGTGGAATTGCACAAAAATTATAAAGTTAAACAAAACAAAGCACAGGGTTTTTCAAAGGCTGCTGCTGACATTCGACTCTCAATCTGTTCATCTTTTAAATCACATTAAATATTTGACTAAGTTTAGAGTAAATTGCGGGCAACTAGTTGCATTACTTTTACTGTAGTAATACTGTTTTTACAGTAATATACCCATCAGATTACTGTAATGCAGGGGTGAGGAACCTTTTTCCTATCAAGGGCCATTTTTCTTTTACAACATCCTTTGAGGGCCGTACTAATTATTGAATCATTAACCTCTGCAAAACATTTTTAAGACACAGCCCATTGATTTCACCTTTCTTTTATACTGTGCAAAAGAGCAACTTTTTTATCCATGTATCTATTTTTGGAAGGCGAGAACTGAAGGAATGTATGTAACATAGGAATAAAGGATGTGTAAAACTTTTGACATAAGGACTTGTGGTTGAACTTTTACTCATAGGTTTGGTTTGAGGAAGAAACAATAGAAAAAACGTCCGTCGAGAACACGCTTGCATAACTTGTTAAAGGATGCGCAAGAATGGGCCTAGAGATATAAGGGGACGTTTTTTGGAGTTCAGGAGGCTGATAGTGATGGGCAACGAAGCCCTAACACGCTTGACACAACAGACCACAATTCTTAAACTATAGCGAGACACATGAAACTCTGGCGAGATAATTACATTTTAATTAACTAACTAAGAGCTCATAGAGATCAATGAAGTTACAGAATTGTAAACAGGTTTTGATCGTTGAAAAGCCACAGTTGCATTTTCAGGAGAAATCAAAACGATAAACTAAAACTTTAGCCTCTGGAGCTAGAATAGAAATAAACCAAATTGACCATCAATGAACCTGAAAAGATAACGGGACTTCCAATAACCAAACACTTGGAGTAAGCCACTTGACTAACTGTCACATTGTAAACTTTTTACTTAATTTGATTCTTTGTATTACAATTCATCCCTGTTCCTCTCCACTTTCCTCGTAGCCGGTGCTGAAAGAATTTCTCCGTGGCCCATACTTGTCTTCAGGACAGAGACGAGACCAGTGGGCGGGAGTTTGATTAGGTATTGTTAAAGACGTAAAAACGGAAGGCTATGAGAGGGGCCTGTGGTGGTAACCGGACGAAAAGCGGACTGAAAGCCCAGCCGAAAAAGAATCTCTGTGGGCCAAGGGCCCGCTGGTAGCAGTCCGCTGTGTGTTCCGAGAGTGCCACGGGCGACAGGTGCTTTTCCCTGTATCGAGGAAACGTGTCGTTCACCTGGCGAGAGAATCTCAGATTCTGACGCTTCTGAGAGCGGCTCGCTTCATTTTTGTGCTTTTAATTTTGGTGAGCAGTGGAAGTTGCAGAGGGGCGATAAGGGGCAGACAGAGCTTGAATGATAAAAGTGTATTCATTGCTGGTTCTGCCGTCGTCCTCCCGTAGCCAGTGCCACTATTCAGTATAGTATATTTCCCCATACGCTTCAACAGCATACGACACCCTCTGTCCTTAGACCCTCGCACCACACAATGAAAAACTTCCTAAAAGAAACCCCACAATTAAAGGGGGAAAATGGAAGAAACCTAAGGGAGAGACTGAGGAGGGATCCCTCTACCGGGATGGACAGACATGCAATAGATTGTGTGTGTACAGGATAAACAACATAGTACAAATACAACATTTGACAGAAATGATGTTGTGATGGCAACCTGCCACATGAGAGACACAGAAACTCCGGGGATGATGCCCCGGATGTTGAGTTAGTAACATACATTTACAAAAATGCATACAGATAAAGAGGGAGAGGAGGGGAGAGGGAGAGGGAGAGGAAAAGAGAGGAAGAGAAGGAGGAGAGCAGAGAGGTGTCCCCCGGCAGTCTAAGCCTATAGCAGCATAACTAGGGGCTGGTCCCAGGCAAGACTGAGCAGACCCTAACTGTAAGCTTTATCAAAAAGCAAAGTCTAGCCTGGTCTAAAATGTGGAGAGGGTGTCTGCCTCCCGAATGCTAACTGGAAGCTGGTTCCACAGGAGAGGAGCTTGATAGATGAAGGATATGGCTCCAATTGTACTTTTAGAAACTCTAGGAACCACAAGTAACCCTGCATTCTTGGACCGCAATGCTGTAGTTGGTTTAAAACATACTATGAGATATTTAAGATATGCTGGAGCCTGACCATTAATTGCTTTGTAAATCAGGAGAAGGATTTTGAATTCTATTCTATATTTTACCGGGAGCCAGTGCAGTGCACCCAAACGCCCTCCTTCTGATCTCTGGTGACTTTAATCATGCCTCTCTTTCCACCACCCTGCCCACATTCAAACAGTATGTCATATGCCCCACCAGAGACAATAAAACACTGGATTTACTGTATGCAAACACCAAGGAGGCATACAGCTCATCACCTCTTCCTCCCCTGGGTAGATCAGACCACAACCTGGTACACCTCCTGCCTGTGTACAAACCCCTTGTATGCAGACAGCCAGTGACCACACGCACGGTGAAGAGATGGTCTGCAGAGTCTGAGGTGGCTCTGCAAGACTGTTTTGACTCCACTGCGTGGGATGTGTTCACAGACTCCCATGGGGAGGACATTAACAGCCTTACAGACTGTATCACAAACTATATAAACTTTTGTGTGGATAACGTCGTACTCACCAGGACTGTACAATGTTTCCCAAACAACAAACCTTGGATTAATCCTGAGATAAAGGCTCTCCTCAGAGACAAAAAAGGGCCTTTAGGTAAGGTAACAAGGAAGAGCTGAGGATTGTTCAGAGGGAGCCAATGTGGAAGATCAGAGAGAGAAAAAACATCTACAAAAAAAAGATGGAGGAGCAGCTGCAGCAGAGAAATGTCAGCGGTGTCCGGAGAGGCCTGAAAACCATCTCTGGGTACCAGACTCTCCTAAAGTGGGCTCATTCACCCCTGCTGCAACCCCCATTGTTCTTATCGCCGGGATACGACCCTCTCATCTGCACTATGCCCCCTCCCTCAATCCCAGTTGGCAGCTACTTCACACATCCACTCTGTCTCCTGATGGGGCTGAGAAGGAGAACAGAGAGCTGACACAAGACTTTGCCCTCTGGTGCCAGAGGAACCACCTCCTGCTAAACGCAGGAAAGACCAGGGAGCTGGTGGTGGACTTCAGGAGGCGCCATCATTCTCCCCCAACACCAGTGAACGTCCTGGGAATGGACATTGAGATTGTAAAATCTTACAAGTACCTGTCTGTTCACCTGTACACTGGACTGGTCAAATAACTATGCTGCTCTGTTTAATAAGGGGCAGAGCAGACTTTATCTGCTGAGGAGACTGAGGTATTTTGGAGTGCAGGGGGCACTCCTTAAAGGGAAATGAGATCCACCATCTGCAGAACATTTTATCCTGCTGCTGGACTTCTACTCATCACAGATGACAGAGAGATTCACTGAACCTAAAGACGTTGTTGGTGCCCTCAGCTGCTTGACTGTTCACCTGAGAAACTTCAAACAGCTGTACGTTGAACATGTCTGATATCTTTTGTGTGTGGTGCAGGCAGAAATATAATATTGGATAATCAAATGGGACAATGCAGCTCCTATTCCCAAATGCATCTTGGTAACTCTTTCAGTAATTTCAGCTCATGTTTTTCAATGCTTTGTAGAATTTAAAACTTAACACTTTGGGGAACAGTATCTTGCCTAAAGACAGATGCAACATAATGTGCTACATATATCACTTTCTGCTACCCCCAACCCTATGACATAGATGGCCAGTGTGTGTGTGTGTGTGTGTGTGTGTGTGTGTGTGTGTGTGTGTGTGTGTGTGTGTGTGTGTGTGTGTGTGTGTCTGTGTGTCTGTGTGTGTGTGTGTGTGTTGCATTGGCTCAACATGCCCACTGGCCTTGACATCGATTGAACTGCATTTTCAAACTTTCATTTTTTTAAATCGTGTGGACAGGATTTCTTTTGAGGACAAAGAATTTGGATGGTGTGTTTGGCTAACAGAGTTAACAGCTAAAAATACTACACACACACAGCTGAGTAAATCGCTGGTTGTTCTTTTTTGACGACTTTTGTCTTTACATTTAGCTGATTAAGTGGTCTGCCTCCGAAGGACGAGAGCAGGTCAGCCGGTGTCCTCACACAGAGAGAGAGCCTGGGGAGCCTACAGAATATTATCACATCTAACTCATTTCACGTTTATTTCGACCAAACCGGAGTTGGAGATTGATGGAACAGTGCATAGACAGTTGTATTTAGTTTCTGTCCAGTTTTAATGAATTGTGTATTTTAAGGTTGTAATTGTCTGTTTAATGAGGACTATAGGTGAAAGAATATTCCCTTTCTTGACATTTTGTTACTTTATTATGTTTATTATATTATTTCTCATTATACTACAGAACCTAAAATAGTTTATGGAATGTAATGGACATGAACTGCTGATCTCCCTGCTGAATCTGAGGAGGGCGACAAAGCTGCTTTACATAAAGTAATTTACATCAATGTAAATCAAAATTATTTTTTTATAAATTTCCCATTTTTTATGGTCTTTTTATTATGCCAATAACAACTAACAACTGTAGATGATAACAAAGTACAATAACATCATATTAATGTTCGATGTTTTACATTTCCTTTGATATGGTAAAAACTGTTTTTTTCGGGATGGTGGTGAAAAAAATCCATCTGGAGCCCCATATTCAGACTCAGCTGGCGGAGATCTGCGTTCTACTGAGTGCACATTTCTAGTTGCGACATTGAAAACATTTGATCCGGTTAGTTTTGGTTTCACATTGCAGATATGAAAGCGCACTGAAGAACTGACATACCTCCGTCCTGTCGTCATCACCTGCGTGAGCTGTGCTCCCGATACTTGCAGTTGATTGGTTCTAGACGGGTCCAGTCCTCTCATATCCTTTCAAATAATTGCAAAGTGTCTGTATCTTTGTGACTTTGTTCCAACTGACTCTTTATAAAGTCAATGAACTAAATGTCAATTAAACATTTGGTCTCTTCTCCCCATGTGCAACCAAGGCTCATTTTGCTCTTTTCGTTGGACAAAGGTTTGCCTTAGTTTGGTTTGGTTTGGACAGGGAGGTCTCACATCTGTAATTTTGGATCGGAACTGAAAAGTGTGAAAGTGTAGGTATGAATGGGCCCTTAAGGTTGAACAGTTGTCTGAATGAACTTACCCTGCTTTCAGGGCACAGAAACATGGAAGTGAGGAGCACCAGGATATTTCTTACGTAAAAAAAGGTAGAGACTGGACAAGTGCATTGGCCCGTCCCGATCTGGGGATTATGCACAGCAATGAAAGAAAATGTTTTCTAGATTGTTTTTATCAAAACTTTTTGACTTCATCAAATCAAGATAAAGGAAAAGCTGACAGCATTCTATGTTTTTGTTTTTGTCAACAAATCTGTGAAAAGACCAAAACCAACAATGTTTTAGTTTGTACTGTAGTTTGAATACTTACCAATATGCCCAGCCTGTCTTTGAAAAACTGGCTCAAAAATATCAAGTTTAATTTACAAAGATGCTCAGTAATTTCCTAAAAAAGCTGGCCAGTGTAGTTTACTCAAGTTACTGAGTTTAGTTACTCAAACAGCAAGAAATTGGACATTTGTTGGGGACTATTTTCAGTTGTAGAATAATCCACATTTGGTGCTCTCATGAGTATTTCTGGTATATGTGGGATTGAGTGAAAATAAAGTACAGTGTGTTTGTTCATGTTAATGTAGGAACATGTCACCCAGTGCAGCAGTGAGGCTCATTGATGAGTTGTAACAGTTTTTGGAGAACAATGGAGTTCCATGGCCCAGAGGAAGAAGGTGTATCAGGCTTTGATGCACACAATACTTGTCAATATATACATTCATTTTTGATTTTACTCTGCACATGGTAATTGATGTAAAAAAAAAAAGATTGAATATCACCAAACTTATCCTTTAAAAGCAAACATATACATTTAATTATACCTTATCTACAGTTTTTATTATGTATTTTATGTGAGATGCACAGCTGTCAATCATTACATGCTTATCACCAAGACACAGGGAGAGCAGTTATTATAAATGCTGTCCGATGTGATTTTAGGGATATGGTTTCTACACACATTAGTAGGGATTGTGATTTGAACTTCACTAAAGATTGGCAGTAATGCAGCTTTCCATGCCCAGTTGATACCTAGTATAAACTAAACAACACTTCACATGCTGGCGTTCTGACAAACGGCAGAGAGCAAACAGAATTGTTAATAACCATAATTCCAGAAAGGTATTTTAAAGGTATTTTAAAGGTATTAAACTTCTATATTGACTCTGCAGCTTTATGAGCATAGTATGATAGCAGGATTTAATTTGGGTATAGGAGCAATGTGTGGTGTATATGCAATGTGTGAGGATGGGTTGGATGAATGATAAGAAAGCTGGGACTTTATCCCAAAATCTTGCTTTAAACTGTTTTGATGTGAAAAGGTATGTGTGTGACTGTATTGAAGTAAGCATCAGACATTGTGTGAGTGTACATTTTGTGTGAGTGTATTCTGAATCGGGCGTACAGCCAGCACGCTGCTGAAGTGGAAAGCTTTCAGCCTGGTTACTAAGTGGGGTTGCAGCCCAGCACTGATCACTGCACTCCTCTATCCTCCACTTCACTCACTCCTCTCATCTCTCTCTTCCTCTTTACTGCCTCGCTCCTTTCTCTCCATGACCTGGCTCTCCCTCCCCCTCTTCTTTCTGCTGCTGTTTCATACGATGTATCTGACCATCTCTCACCTTATTTTGTTTTCTCTTTATCTCCAACATCCTCTCCCTCATCTCTTCTGTTCTTTCCATTTCTTCAGCCTTCACTCTCTTAAAGCCTTTTTCCCCGTATTGTTCCATATCCCCTCAGGCATCTTTTTCTCTTCATCTCACCATGTCTATTTTCTCTCCATTGCTCTGCTTCTGTTTTTTACACTTCTCTTTTCCACTCACTCTCTAATGTCTCTCTTGTCACCCTGTATGCATCCTTTCGGCTATGAACACACTTTATGCTGTGTTGCTTCCATGCAATACAAGAAATTCATGTATATATGTAAATGTTACATGGCATAGTGGTGATATAATATTCAGAGTTCTCTGAAGGTATTGTTTTTATTCATCACCCACAAATCTCATGTGCAGAGCCAAACCAACACAGAATGTACCTACTGACAAGTATTGTGTGTGCCTCAAATCCTGATGTATGTTTTCCTCTGCCATAGAGCTCCATTGTTGTCCAAAAACTATAAAAGTGGACATCTAGGTGGTTTAGTTGTCTAAGACAGTGGATAACTACCTCGGAGTCATTTTATACATTTAGGATACATTTAGGAACACAAAATATTGTGTTCATTTTTCAGACTTCTCTAAACTGTTCTGTATACTAAACCTATAAGTTTCTATACTTCCCAACTGAATCAAAGTATTGGCAGTTAGGATGAACCTATGGACTTATATGGCTCACATCAGTTTGATAATGCTTCTTATAATGTAAATGTAAATATTGTGATTTCATGTCAATAAAATACCTGACAGCCTATCATGGTTCACAGTATTTGAGGTATTACTTGAACCAGTAAGTGGTTTCTGTAATTGTCAACCTGTGTCACAACCCACACAGACTGTACAATGGTTTTTAGTTTTTGCCAAATGAACAGCTTCTAATTATGTTCCAGTCTCTCTCAAAGGGAACTCAGATCCTGTCGAGTTTAATATTTTCCTTCCTCAGCTTTAATGTTTTATATTTTGCTCTGTCTGTCTGTCTGTCTGTCTGTCTGTCTGTCTGTCTGTCTGTCTGTCTGTCTGTCTGTCTGTCTCTGTCTCTCTCTCTCTCTCTCTCTCTCTCTCTCTCTCTCTCTCTCTCTCTCTCTCTCTCTCTCTCTCTCTCTCTCTCTCTCTCTCTCTCTCTCTCTCTCTCTCTCTCTCTCTCTCTCTCTCTCTCTCTCTCTCTCTCTCTCTAGCTGTAGTTCAACCTCTGCTTCCATGTTAAAGTGGATGATTACAACTACGTGATTTTTGCCACCTCATCGGGTATGAAATGTTCTGGTTGCAGGGAGGAGGGACACACTGCAAGAGCCTGCCGGAGGCGCAGGGACCCAGCTCGGCTATGTCTGACCTGGCGCGCGAGGTATGTGAGATTAATTTAAGTGCTATGGGAAAAAATAATAGAGAAACAAATGACCAAGATATTCTAGGTGTAGTAGGAGGAAGTGAGGTCGGAAAAAACAGTAAAGTTGGAGAAGCCATTTAAATGGCTGAAAGTTTAAACATTTTCCTCCAACAAACTAAAACCAACATGGTGTAAAGGTGGAGGATTAGCTTCCAAATTTGGAGGTTTTTAATACCTCGGCCAGATTCCATATGAGTCAAAGAGAGGAGTCCGGCCTCACTGACCAAGAGTATTACAGATTAAAGAAACTTAAGTACGTAAGAGTAAAAAAAACAATAAATTCTAATTAATATTTTAGTTTGTTGTTTAGCTTTTAACATCTCAGTAGTGATGGATACTTTCAGAGTGGATGTTTTAAATCCAGAGTTTTAAGTGCAAATATATGAAACTGCTAAAATAAAACACGTTGATGTACTTATTTACAAAAAACGCACAGTGACAGTTTTAATGAGATAGACTGGAGGAGAGAGTGGGAAGGGGAAGTCATTTTATTATTTTTTTATTTCGTGGAGGAGTGGGCTTCCTCTTCTTCAGTGGCGGGCTGTGCATTTCACACCTAGGCCTTCAGTGATGTCCTGCACAGTCCTACCTGAATTATTCCACCTCTTAATACCATCAATATGACGCCATGGTTCTAGAAACTATACATTTAGACAGAAACGCAGTACAACCGGGTGTTGCATCACCCTAACAACAGAGTTCTATTAATATTTACGATACATTTAGTTGTAAATAGCAGGCATTCCCAGTAGTACAATTTGCAGTGCCTCTCAGAGCTTGTGAGCTGGGGGTACCGCTCGTAGTTAGTGATTTGAAAGTGGCGGACAAACCCGGCCAAGGCCGTTCTCTTCTCACGATGTCTATCTTTTCTTGAAAAGTTTGTCTTGAAAATGGCGTTGTAATTATAGCTGCGACCAAATCGATCTCTTCTCCTCCTTCAGCCATTGTGGGTTGAAAAAAAACAGCTAGAAATCTACACAAATTAGCTCGTTCAAAGTTTGCTAGCTCTGCATAGCTCTGCCTCTCAATAGTGCTTATCCAATCAAAAGACGTGGACGTGCTGGCGTTATCGTACGCCTGCTAGCTGTCCCCAACTCGAAATCTGATTGGTTAACGCCACAGTTTTGTCTCCGTTCACTTTAAGCTACAGGCGCCCGCACTGTTGATGCTGAAGGCTTAAGGGCAGATTTCTTGGACCCTGGCAACACATTATGACTGAAATATGATTGGATAAAAGCTCTAACATAAAGGCCAGACCTCCAAATCTCGATCTGAGGCTGGAAGCAGCGCAACCAAGAGGAAAGCTATGAAATGAAGAGAATAGACTATGAGGAATAATTTAATATTACATATATATAACATATTTGTGGAAAAAATATATAAAAATGAAATGTATATTCTGATGATGTTTAGCAAGGCCTTCTCTGCTGGCCCTGACGGCCCACCACTGCTCTTCTCCAAGTCTTTTACTATAATGCCAGCTGTTTCTTTGGCAGTAGGCAATTTGGTAAGTGGAATGAATTGAGCAGACTTGGAAAACCGATCAACGACAGTGAGTATGACTGTGTTACAGTCAGAGGGTGGTAGGCCAGTGATGAAATCCAAAGAGATGTGGGACCATGGGCGAGCTGGAACTGGCAAGGGATGAAGATGACCGGAGGGAGCCTGGTGGGAGGTCTTGTTTTGGGAGCAGGCCGGACAGGCAGCGACAAATCCTCTGGTGTCCTGCTCCATGGAAGACCACCAGAAGCGTTGACGAAGCAGCGCTAGGGTGCATCTCAACCCAGGGTGACAAGCCAAGCGAGACAAATGACCCCACTGGAGGACGGAGACTTGCAGGCACAAACAAACTGTCATCTGGACAAGCACTGAGAGCAGGATGTTCAGCATGGGAGCGCTTTACCTTGTCCTCCATGTCCCAAGTTATTGCTCCGATGACACATGCAGATGGAAGGAAACCTTCCGGATTGGATGGGAAGCTCTCGGACTGGAATTGACAGGAAAGCGCATTGGGTTTCACATTCTTTGAACCAGGTCTGTAGGAAAGTGAAAAGTCAAAACGGTTAAAGAGAGCCCACCTTGCCTGACAAGAGTTCAGCCGCCTGCCTGAAAAGATGTACTCCAAGTCTTTGTAGTCTGTCCAGAATTGGATGAAATCCAACGAGATGTGGGACCATGGACGAGCTGGAACTGACAAGGGATGGAGAAGACCGGAGGGGGCCTGGTGAGCGGTCTTTTTTTGAGAGCAGACCGGACAGGCCGCGACAAATCCTCTGGTTTTCCACCTCCATGGAAGACCACCAGGTGTGTCTCACCTCAGGGTGACAAGCCAGACGAGACGAATGACCCCACTGGAGGACCTGAGCACGGAGACTGGCAGGAACAAACAAACTTGACAAGCCGTGGGAGCCATTTGTGGTCTGTCCAGACCACAAATGGCTGCTCTGTTCCCTCCAACCAGTGTCTCCACTCCTCCAGTGCCAGTTTCATTGCGAACAACTCCTGATTCCCAATGTCATAATTCCTGTCGCCGGAGACAGCTTCCGGGAGATGAAGGCACAAGGATGAACCTTCTAATCATCAGCCGATCGCTGAGAAAGAACTTCCCCCACACCGGTGTCCGAAGCATCCACCTCTACAATAAACTGGTGAGTGGGATCTGGGAATATGAGAATGGGAGCTGAAGTGAAACGTAACTTCAATTTACAAAAAGCCTCTTCTGCCATGGGGGACCATCGGAAGACCTCTTTCTGGGAGGTGAGGGCAGTGAGGGGAGCTGCCACCGAGCTGTAATTATGGATGAACCTCCGGTAGAAGTTGGCAAGACCCAGGAAACGTTGAAGCTCCTTGCATGTGGAAGGAGACAACCAGTCCGTGAGAGCTTTGGTCTTGGTCGGATTCACCTGTGTTGACGATGAATCCCAGGAATGATACCTCTGAGGTGTGGAATTCACACTTTTCAGCCTTCACAAAAAGACAGTTCTCAAGAGCCTCTGGAGAACTAGCCATCCATGTGTCACATGCTCCTGCTTAGATTTGGAGACAATCTGAATGTCATCCAAATACACAAAGACACATACGTTGAGCAGATCCCAAAGAACTATCCTTGGATGACTGCACGAGCATTGGTGAGACCAAATGGCATGATGAGATATTCATAATGTCCACTAGGAGTATTGAAGGCTGTTTTCCACTCGTCCCCCTTCCTGATTATCACCAAATGGCAAGCGTTGCAGAGATCAAGTTTGGAGAACATAGTAGCACCTTGTAACAGTTCGAAAGCAGAGGAAACTCACGGAAAAGGGTACCTGTTCTTGATGGTGATGTTATTGAGTCCTCTGTAGTTGATGCATGGGCGCAGGGTCTTGACCTTCTTTCCCACAAAGAAAAACCTAGCTCCGGCGGGAAATGACGATGGTCGGATGATTCCTGCAGCCAGGGAGTCATTGATGTACTTCTCCATGGCCTTGGTCTCAGGAGCTGATAGTGAGAAGAGTTGACCTCTGGGAGGAGAATTACCTGGACGCAGGTCAATAGTGCAGTCATAGATGTGATGTGGTGGCAAGGCGGTGGCTCGGGTCTTATTAAACACCTCCTTAAGATCCAGATAATCTTTAGGAACACTAGAAAGATCTGGAAACTCATAGGTGACAGGCAGACTAGAAGTAGATGGGGTTGTAGACTTAAGACAGACAGCATGACGATAAGCACTCCACTGTATGGTTCCTGAAGACCAGTCTATGTGTGGATTATGTCTCTTTAGCCAAGGAAACCCCAAAAGGACAGGCTAAAATAATAAGATAAGGTTAAAGGTGAGATTCTCGCTGTGATTACCTGACAAGGTCATCTGGAGTGGAGTAAAGTGGTGTGTGACCCTGCAGAGAAGACGACCATATAGCGCTGTAGCATTAATGGGCTCCTCCAGAACCTCCCGACCAGCTGAGAGGCAAGAGTCATGTCCAAAAGACTAGCATCAGCACGAGACTTAGGACAGAAATTGTGTGTCTTATGCCAGAGCAGTATAGCTGGGCCTGTGTCAACGGTCGAGAGGACATTTCCAAGTTAGTAAGTTGGCTCACCAGCACCCTCTGAATGACTATCTTTTACCGGACAGGAGAAAACAAAATGGCCATCCTGGCCGCAGTACAAACAGCTGTTCTCCCGCAGGCGCCGCTGTCGTTCTGCTGTGGATAACCAAGTCCGTCCCAGCTGCATTGGCTCAGGAGAGCCAGAGAGAGAGTCGGGGACCTGCTCAGCAGCATGCCCCAGTGGGTGGAAAGACTGATGAAGCAGGGCTTAAGGCACAGCAGACCGAACCCTCTCATGTTTTCGTTCCCGCAGACGTCCATCGATACGGATAGAGAGGGCCACCAGCTCATCCAAATCAGTCGGAAGATCCTGAGCCACTAACTCATTCTTGATATGATCTGACAGACCGAGGTAGAAGGCATCGAGAAGTGAGCCAGTGTTCCAGCTGCTCTCAGCTACCATGGTGCGGAACTCGATGGATACTTCTCTCGCTCCTTGTTTCAGGTCGAACAGCCCTCGAGCGACCTCTCTTCCAGACGTGACATGATCGAAGACCTTCCGCAGCTCCTGAGCGAAGAGTTTGATGGCGAAGCAGACTGGAGATCGTCTCTCCCACTCGGCAGTTCCCCAGTCCTCCACGGGAGCGCCAGAATAGCTCTCCACTGGAAGTAGGCGTGCATCTGACGCCGGAGAAGTGTGGACCGGAGATCTGGAGGCAGCAGTGGTAACAGTAGCAACAGGTAACAGTAACAGGTAGCAGTGGAGAGATTCATGAGGTGCTTCCGGACAGACTCAAAGCTACGCACGTGGCGAACAGACATCACCTACATAGCCTCCGTCATGAAGATTAACGTTTGATCATGGCGTTGTATCATGTCGGCGGCTCTGTCTGGGATGGTGCAGAGTCGGCTGGGTTCATGTTGGCCAGATTGTACTATAAGCTTCGCTGGAACCGACAGACATGAATCCAAAAACACGACACAGAGACAGGAAGAATACAATATAGTTCAGTTTACTCACTAATCCATGCAGGGTCAAAAACCGGTAAATCAGTCCAAAAGGCAAACAAATCCAGTAAGGAGCAGGCAGAAGAATCGGAGTCTGGAAACTGGCAGGCAGGGTCAAAAGGGGCAGGTCAGGCAAACAGGTAAACTAGAAGATCGCTGGAGAGCTTGGCAGTAAAACACAAGACAATCTGCCAGGAAACAAGTGGGAGTGAACTGGTAGATATACTCTGTGAGACTAATGAGGGAATGAGTAGCAGGTGAAGAGATGGGCTGGGGAAACCAGGTGAGGGGAATCAGTTAATTGCTCTAAAAAAGTCACCACGCAATACAAGTGTCGATTTACCGACCGTCTTGCTTCCATTTCATTTCAATCCGCTGTAATTCTCTCCTCTCTTCACATCAAAGGCTTTGGTGGTATTGCCAGTGACAGTTCCTTTCTGGTTGCAGACACAGGCCCACATCACAGTCCTTACACTTCCAGGCAGTGCTCCTCTTGCAGAGTTTGTAGCGCTGTCGCCCCATGCTGGCTCTCTGAGCTTTGGTCTGTCAGCTGCTTGTGGAGACAGGTAGGTGTTTATTACCTGGGGTCTTCTGAGGACCACTTTTCAAGTCCACTCCAAGAAGGTGTGCAGTGAGCTTCTCCTGCAAATGCTGACGGGTCATCCGACTCTGCTGCTGCTCAGATGCTAGAAAACAGTGGTGGGCCATCTCCTGGTTTTCCGGTGGACTGAAATTGTGCCAATCATCTGGTCCGAGGTGTCCACTCCCCCCATGTACTTGTTGTACTCTGTAACTATGGTGGGTCTGGGGACAGAGATATTTTGTTTTGGCCCATCACGTGTCTTCTACCAGCGCTGCACTGTGTCCCTGTGGGTGGATGGTGGAGCACAGGGAGACTTCTCTGGTGTCCATCCACTTCACAAACAGAAGATCCCTGTCCCTAATCCACCGGATACTGCCTCATGGGGATCTTTTGGTGAGTACATTTTCTTGGGTGGTGGGAACAGCAACTCTTCCCTACCTGTATGTCCCACAAGCTCCAAATCCCTGCTGGCTCAGGTGTCGGAAGAGGAGGGGACTGGTGTAAAAGTTGTCTGTGTAGACAATTTACCCAGACCCCAGGTAGTCTTTTTTTACCAGTTCCGCTACAACATCAAAAGAGAGCCCCTTCCCTGATGGTGTCTTGGACTTACCTGTGTAGAGTTTGAAGTCGATGGTGTACTCGGTACTTGGCGCTGCTCGATTGGCAGCCTGTTACAGCAGCTCCTACTCACCGCTGAGTTTCTATTTTATTGTGTTTTTTAGTACTTATTTCTTTTTATTATTTTGTGTTTACTGCTCTGCAACCTATCTGGAAATCATGGACACTAACTGTTATCAACTGTGACTGGGGATCACACGTGTAGCCAGTGTATTGTTTACACCAAAGACCAGCTGTTAGTATCCCGTAGCATGGCGGTGCTAACCGGCGAGAGACCCGATGTTCCCCGTGAGCTGAGGAGAAGAAGAAGAGGATGAGCTAGCGGCGCTGACCCGGCACCAGAGGGAATACCGGGAGTGTAGCATCATGGTATTCACAGAGACTTGGCTAACCAAGCTAATACCGTACACTGTGCGGGATTGTGGAGCTATTATTCAACCTGAGCCTGAAGCAAGGGAGGGTACCACACCTGTGGAAAACATATTGTGTGGTACCTGTGCCAAAGACCCCCCACCCCAAGGACTTCAACAGCTACAGACCGGTGGCGCTGACATCGCAGCTGATGAAGACCCTGGAGAGGCTGGTCCTTGGCTATCTTCGACCCCTTGTGACCATCGATGGACTCACTTCAGTTCGCCTACCAACCTGGCATCGGGGTGGATGACGCTGTCATCTACCTGATGCAGAGATCCCTCTCTCACCTGGAGAAGGCTGGGGGCACTGTGAGAATCATGTTCTTTGATTTCTCCAGTGCTTTCAACACTATTCAACCCAGGCTGCTGGGGGACATCACCTCACCAGCTGGATTCTGGACTACCTCACCAACCGTCCACAGTACGTGAGGATCCGGGAGTGTCACTCGGACACGATTGTCTGCAGCACGGGGGTCCCCCAAGGAACGGTTCTGGCACCATTTCTCTTTACCCTCTATACTGCAGACTTTACCCACAATACAGCAAAGTGTCACCTGCAGAAGTTCTCTGACAACTCTGCTATTGTCATCCTCATCTCTGATGGGGATGACAAGGAGTACAGAGAGCTGACACAGGACTTTGCCCTCTGGTGCCAGAGGAACCACCTCCTGCTCAACGCAGGGAAGACCAGGGAGCTGGTGGTGGACTTCAGGAGGCGCCATCATTCCCCCCAAACACCAGTGAACGTCCTGGGTAAGGACATTGAGATTGTAAAATCTTACAAGTACCTGGGTGTTCATCTGAACAATAAACTGGACTGGTCAGATAACTCTGCAGCTCTGTTCAAGAAGGGACAGAGTAGGCTTTATCTGCTAAGAAGACTCAGGTCTTTTGGAGTGCAAGGGGCACTGCTTAAGACTTTCTTTGACTCTGTGGTGGCATCTGTTATCTTTTATGGAGTGGTCTGCTGGGGCAGCAGCATCGCGGCTGCTGACAGGAAGAGACTGAACAGACTGGTTAAGAAGGCCAGCTCTGTGGAGGTGGTGGGAGAGAGGAGAATGACGACCAAGCTATCCTCTATATTGGACAACATGTCCCACCCCCTCCAGGACACTTTGTCCGCACTGTGCAGCTCCTTCAGTGACAGGCTGCTTCACCCGCGGTGTCTCAGAGATACCGTAGGTCCTTTCTTCCTGCAGCGGTCAGACTGTACAATCACCACGGCCCCTGGTAGACCACCACACCGAGAAAAGTATATTCCAACACTGTGTGCAATGCCTTGTGCAATATTCACTTTTTATAACTTTTGCAATTACCACTGTCATGTGCAATATTCACTCCTACACATTTATTTCCAATGACTGTACTTATATTACTGTTACTGTATTTTATTCTATTTAACTGTGTACCAGCCACTTTACTCTCTTGGTCTTTGCTGTAACAACATAAATTTCCCCGTTGTGGGACAAATAAAGGATTTCTGATTCTGATTCTGTAGCCGTCAGCAAGCACAAAAAACTTCAACCCCCACTTTGTTGGCTTGGCCTTCATGTACTGCTTGATGACTGCCTGGCCTTGGTACCAACCATCCTCTTATCATTGTTTTCATTCTCCCTTACTTGATCTGGAATGTGTTTTGTGTTGCTGCATTGAGTTTGCATGCATGTGCCGGGTGTGATGGAGGTGGGGAGAGGACATACTCTGGTGATAATATTGTTGGGGATAGTTATTTTGGCAGTGATTTGGACTAAGTGGTGAATTTGATGTTTGGGTCTTTGTTTGTCGCTTTGTCGCACTTCACACATGGCATGCATCATGTGGCTGTGAGATGTTGAGCTGTGGGTATCTGTGGTGTGGCTGTGTTAAACTGTGGCGCCACAGTTCGGTACATTTGCACTGCAGATGCTTGCAATTTGGTGTCTTGCGGTGTTGTCGGTTGTGTGGTGTGTGGGTGTGACAGAGTGGCGAATGTAGGTTTCGGATGTTGGATGTATTGCTCCAGCATATCTTAAAGATCTCATAGTACCTTATAAACCAACTAGAGCATTGCGCTCCCAGACTGCAGGGTTACTTGTAGTTCCTAGAGTCTCTAAGAGTACAATAGGAGCCAGAGCCTTAGCTTACACTGCCGGGGGACACCTCCCTGCTCTCCTCCTTCTCTTCCTCTCTCCTCCCCTCCCTCTCTCTTCTTCTCCCTCTCTATCTGTATGCATTTATGTAAATGTATGTTACTAACACAGCTTCCAGGGCATCATACCCGGAGTTTCTGTGTCTTTCATGTGGCAGGTTGCCACTGATAAAGTTTACGTCTGGATCATGAATTGTGGCTGTGCCTGCTGCCCTGGTCCTGCTTGATACCGGGAAGCCTTTTTGACATTTTCCTGGATTCATCCATACTTTCTCTTTTTTCAACACTACATAATTTGTGTCAAATGTTGTATTTGTAATATGTTGTTTATCCTGTACACATGACATATATTGCATGTCTGTCCGTCCATCCCTCCTCAGTTGCTCTCCCTGAGGTTTCTTCCATTTTTCCCCCTTTAATTGTGAGGTTTCTTTTAGGAAGTTTTTCCTTGTGCGATGCGAGGGTCTAAGGACAGAGGGTGTTGTATCCTGTACAGTATGTAAAGCACACAGAGACAAATGTGATATTATTATTATTATTATATTAATATTAATATTAATATTAATATTAATATTAATATATATTATTATTATTATTATTATTATTATTATATTTGTGATATTGGGCTATATAAATAAATTTAATTTGATTTGATTGTTTGGTCCAGATCGCTGCTGGGATGATCGTTTTTGACAGTATTGTTGTTGTGTGTTTTTTGTTTCATTGTTGTCGCACTTTGCATACATGGGTTGTTTTTGGCCCGTGTGTGGACCTGATGTGGTGGTGCAGGAAATGTTTTGGTTCGTGGATTGAGGTGGGGAGAATGGGTGTGGTGATTTGTGGTGATCGAGAACGGGATATTTGATGGATGATTGGAGTATTGAAAGATTGAATGGGTTGATTTCCGGGGGTGTGGCGGGGAGGCACTCAGCCATGCGTGGGGTGGCATTGTGGGTCAATGTGGATCATTTTTTACCCATGTTTGTGCCTTTAAGTAGGAAAGTAAAAATTTAAATAGAAATTTGTGATGATCAAGGGTTAAATATATAGATTTTGTCTTTTTCTTAAGCATTTAATGTTAAAGTAAATGTACAAATTAAAAATATGTAGATTGTGTTTTTGAAAAATCTAAAAAGATCTGTCTCTCTCTCGCTCTGTCTCTCTCTCTGTTTCTCTGTACTTACCTCCTCTCTCTCATCTGTCTCCTTGATTACTTGTTCTCATCACGACTCCTATCTGCCAACTTAAATTAGACCACAATCTCAGATGATGGGGTGGGTTTTTTCACCATGATGTAGTTTGTGTGTGTGTGTGTGTACACACACACACACACACACACAAACTACATCACCTACCCACCCCATCAGCTGATATTGTGGTCTAATTCAAGTGTGTTTGTGGCAATGACACATGGCATAAGAGGAAGCCTGAGTTCCATTACCTAATGTTTGTCCACTTATTGAGAGAAACTATGTATAAAAAAACACAAACCACTTCTAAGCCAAACACTCTACCTCTACAGGCAGACACTAATGAAGTGCCCTCAGCAAGGCACTAAGTTATTGCATTTATGTCATTGTATTTCAAACATCATTGTGATAATGACATAGGACAACAGCTGCCTGCTGAACAGCAACAGTTTCAATGCAAAAAGCTGTCAACTTAGCATTTTCTGATTCACCACGTCACGTTTGCTTGTTCTGTCACCTGGGTTTGATTTCTTTCCCACCCCAGTCTCTTCGGATTTACCTTCATTTTCGTTTATTCTTCAAGGGAGTTAATTGTTTCAGTCTTGACCAAAGTGTTGGATTGAGCGTTACATTACATTACATTCAGGCATCAGCAAACTGCCTTTGCAACGAGGCACCGTTTGCTTTCTGACCCTGTGAAAGATGGTCGTCACAACAGATCGGGCTGATTTGTCAGTTTTTGTTACCTCCTGTTCCAACTCATCTTTCTTAATCACCGTGATGGCCAGAAAAGCAGAGGCCACCTCTCTCTGTTTCAGGAGATTGAGGTGGCAAATTTGTGTTTTGTGTCTGCCCCGGAATATCGCGTTGCATAATCCACGAAGACCAACACAAAGCAATATCAAATCAAATCAAATGTATTTACATAGCCCAATATAAAAAATTACACATTTGTCTCTGTGGGCTTTACAGACTGTATAGGTTACGACACCCTCTGTCCTTAGAACCTCACATCGCACAAGGCAAAACTTCCTAAAAGAAACCCCATAATTAAAGGTGGAAAAATGAAAGAAACCTCAGGGAGACCAACTGAGGGATCCTCATCCTCATGATCTTTATCAACGAAAGCTGGATTGGTAAATGATTTAATATCAGATAATAAGATTGATTTATTTTGTCTCACTGAAACCTGGCTGAGGCATGAAGAATATTTCAGTCTAAATTAATCCACTCCACCTGGTCATATTAATACTCATATTCCTTGAGGCACTGGCCGAGGAGGTGGAGCTGCAGCCATATTTGACTCAAACCTCTTGATCAATCTTAACCCTAAACTAAACTATAACTCTTTTGAAAGCCTTGTTCTTACGGTCTTAAACCCAACATGGGAAACAATAAAGCCAATTTTATTTGTTACAGTGTACTGCCCTCCTGATCCGTATTCTGAATTTCTATCTGAATTCTCAGAATTTTTATCAAGTTTAGTTCTTAAAACAGATAAAGTAATTATTGTAGGTGACTTTAATATTCATGTGGATGTTGATAGTGACAGCCTTAATAATGTTTATCTCATTATTAGATTAGATTGGGTTCAGTCAAAATGTACATGAACCAAATCACTCTGGACCTTGTTCTGGGATATGGTGTTGAATGAATATCAGTGTGTCCACATAATCCTCTTTTATCAGACCATTTTTAATAGCTTTTGAAGTCCTATTACTATAGTATAATCTTGTTAACAGCGCTGCAGCCTCACTGCAAATAACACTTGACTCTGTCGTTCCTCTAAAGAAGAAATCAAATCAAATCAAATCAAATTTATTTGTATAGCCCAATATCACAAATTATACATTTGTCTCAGTGTGCTTTACAGACTGTACAGGTTACGACATCCTCTGTCCTTAGACCCTCGCATCGCACAAGGAAAAACTTCCTAAAAGAAACCCCAAAATTAAAGGGGAAAAAATGGAAGAAACCTCAGGGAGAGCAACTGAGGAGGGATCCCTCTCCCAGGACGGACAGACGTGCAATAGATGTCGTGTGTACAGGATAAACAACATAGTACAAATACAACATTTGACAGAAATTATGTTGTGTTGGAAAAAAAAAGAAATAGAAAGTATGGATGAATCCAGGAAAATGTCAATAAGGCTTCCCGGTGTCCAGCAGGACCAGGTCAGCAGGCGCTGTCACGATTCATGATCCTGACGTAAACTTTATCAGTGGCAACCTGCCACATGAGAGACAGACACTCCGGGGATGATACCCCGGATGGTGAGTTAGTAACATACATTTACATAAATGCATACAGATAGAGAGGGAGAAGAAGAGAGAGGAAGAGAAGGAAGAGAGCAGGGAGGTGTCCCCCGGCAGTCTAAGCCTATAGCAGCATAACTAGGGGCTGATCCAGGGCAAACCTGAGCCAGCCCTAACTATAAGCTTTATAAAAAAGGAAAGTCTTTAGCCTACTCTTAAATGTGGAGAGTGTGTCTGCCTCCCGAACACAAACTGGAAGCTGGTTCCACTGGAGAGGAGCTTGATAGCTGAAGGCTCTGGCTCCCATTGTACTCTTAGAGACTCTAGGAACCACAAGTAACCCTGCAGTCTGGGAGCGTAATGCTCTAGTTGGTTTATAAGGTACTATGAGATCTTTAAGATATGCTGGAGCCTGACCATTTATTGCTTTGTAAGTCAGGAGAAGGATTTTGAATTCTATTCTGTATTTTACCGGGAGCCAGTGCAGTGCAGCTAATACAGGAGTAATATGATCCCGTTTCCTTGTTCTAGTCAATACACGTGCCGCTACATTTTGGATCAACTGAAGAGTCTTAAGCGACTTTTTGGGACAACCTGATAACAATGAGTTGCAGTAATCCAGCCTTGAAGTAACAAATGCATGGACTAGTTTTTCTGCATCATTTTGAGACAGGATGTGTCTTATTTTTGCAATGTTACGTCGATGAAAGAAGGCAGTCCTTGAGATTTGTTTTATGTAGGAGTTAAACGACAGATCTTGATCAAAGATGACGCCAAGATTCCTTACAGTGGTGCTGGAGGCCAAGTTAATGCCATCCAGAGCTTCTATGTCATTAGAAAATGCGTTTCGGAGGCGTTTAGGGCCAAGTATAATAACTTCAGTTTTGTCTGTGTTTAACATCAAAAGGTTGCTAGACATCCAAGTTTTTATGTCCTTAAGGCATGCTTGAAGTTTAGCCAATTGATTGGTTTCATCTGGTTTAATTGATAGATATAATTGGGTATCATCCGCATAACAATGAAAGTTTATAGAGTGGTTCCTTATAATATTGCGTAAGAAGATAATAATAAAACAGAAAAAGAAAGCTCCATGGCTTAATTTACAAATCCGCAAACTAAAACAAAAGTCGAGAAATCTTGAAAGTAAATGGCGTTCCACTAAATTGGAAGAATCTCGTTTAGTCTGGTTAGATAATCTTAATACGTATAAGAAGGCTCTCCGTAATGCCAGAGCAGTTTATTACTCTTCATTAATAGAAGAAAATAAGAACAACCCCAGGTTTCTTTTCAGCACTGTAGCTAGACTGACAGAGAGTCACAGCTCTACAAAGCCTTCTATTCCTATATCTCTCAGTAGTGACGACTTCATGAGCTTTTTTAACGATAAAATTATAATTATTAGAGACAAAATTAATCTCCTCCTGCCCTCAATTGGTAATGACTTAACTTCAACCTCCGGAATTTTAAAAACATCTGTAACTCCTGAATTATATCTAGACTGTTTTACTCCAATCAACCTTAACCAACTAACTTCAACATTCTCGTAGTCTAAGCCATCAACCTGTCTTTTAGACCCGATTCCAACTAAACTGTTTAAAGAAGTTTTGCACTTAATTAACAACTCGCTATTAAATATGATCAACCTGTCTCTGTTATCTGACTACGTACCACAATCCTTTAAAGTAGCTGTAATAAAACCACTTCTTAAAAAACCTAGTCTTGATCCAGAGGTTTTAGCCAACTATAGGCCGATATCTAACCTTCCCTTTCTCGCTAAAATCCTTGAGAAAGCAGTTGAAAAACAGTTCTGTGATTTTTTACATAATAATACTTTATTTGAAGTTTTTCAATCTGGATTTAGAGTTCATCATAGCACAGAGACGGCACTGGTGAAAGTGACCAATGACCTATTGGCATCAGACAAAGGACTTGTCTCTGATCTTGTTCAGTGCTGCTTTCGACACTGTTGATCATGACATTCTTCTACAGAGACTGGAACATTGTATTGGCATAAAAGGAACCACAACACTGGTTTATAATAATAATTATAAATTGTATTTATAAAGCGCCTTTCAAAGCTAAAAGCAATCTCAAGGCGCTATTTAGTTAAGTCCTATTTATCTGAGCAATCTCAATTTGTACGTGTTAACGATAAATCCTACATGACAGCCAAAGTCAGTCTTAGAGTCCCGCAAGGTTCTATACTTGGACCTATTCTATTCACCTTATATATGCTTCCTTTGGACAATATTATAAGGAACCACTCTATAAACTTTCATTGTTATGCGGATGATACCCAATTATATCTATTAATTAAACCAGATGAAACCAATCAATTGGCTAAACTTCAAGCATGCCTTAAGGACATAAAAACTTGGATGTCTAGCAACTTTTTAATGTTAAACACAGAAAAAACTGAAGTGATTATACTTGGCCCCAAACACCTCCGAAACGCATTTTCTAATGATATAGATGCTCTGGATGGCATTAATTTGGCCTCCAGCACCACTGTTAGGAATCTTGGTGTTATCTTTGATCAGGATCTGTCTTTTAACTCTCACATAAAATAAATCTCAAGGACTGCCTTCTTTCATCTACATAACATTGCAAAAATAAGACACATCCTGTCTCAAAATGATGCAGAAAAACTAGTCGATGCATTTGTTACTTCAAGGCTGGATTACTGCTGGATTACTGTTATCAGGTTGTCCCAAAAAGTTGCTTAAGACTCAAAATGCAGCGGCATGTGTATTGACAAGAACAAGGAAACGGGATCATATTACTCCTGTATTAGCTGCTCTGAACTGGCTCCCGGTAAAGTACAGAATATAATTCAAAATCCTTCTCCTGACTTACAACGTAATTAATGGTCAGGCTCCAGCATATCTTAAAGATCTCTTAGTACCTTATAAACCAACTAGAGCATTGCGCTCCCAGAATGCAGGGTTACTTGTAGTTCCTAGAGTATCTAAGAGCACAATGGGAGCCAGAGCCTTCTGCTATCTCCTCCTTCTCTTCTTCTCTCCTCCCCTTCCTCTCCCTTCTTCTCCCTCTCTATCTGTATGCATTTATGTAAATTTATGTTACTAACTCAACATCCGGGGCATCATCCCCGGAGTTTCTGTGTCTCTCATGTGGCAGGTTGCCACTGATAAAGTTTACGTCAGGATCAGGAATCGTGGCTGCGTCTGCTGCCCTGGTCCTGCCAGACACCGGGAAGCCTTTTTGACATTATCCTGGATTTATCCACACTTTCTCTTTTTTGATCACAACATAATTTCTGTCAAATGTTGTTTTTGTACTATGTTGTTTATCCTGTACACACGACGTCTGTCCGTCCTGGGAGAGGGATCCCTCCTCAGTTGCTCTCCCTGAGGTTTCTTCCATTTTTCCCCCTTTAATTGTGAGGTTTCTTTTAGAAAGTTTTTTCTTCGAGGGTCAGAGGGTGTCGTATGCTGTACAGTCTGTAAAGCACAAAGACAAATGTGTAATTTGTGATATTGGGCTATATAAATACATTTGATTTGATTTAATATAATTTATCAGAGAGCCTTGTGGGTTACAGCGATAAATGGTTAACCAGCCTTAAGAGATGAGAAGACTAATCTTGCCTTCAGGCAAGCTGCTATTATCTTTTGAGGTCGTCAGTCTAGTATGCGTGTGCTCACCAAGCAGCTGAGCATTACATGTTGTGCAAGGTGTCAGTGCTTAGCCCAAACCAATGTATGGAGAATAATTTTTAGTGAGCCTACACTTTTCTTTAATGGAAGGTGTAATGCTTTGGACTTTTGAGCAGTTAGCATCACAGCCAGTCAAGATGCCTAGCCATAGAAAGCTTTACTTAATGTCCTGTATAGTCTGCTTTTTCTGTAATTGGCCAGAGCACTTAAACTTGATATGACACTGAATAGCTTCTAATGGGGTCTGGGGTATTGCTGCACGGATAAACTCTCATCCACAGCCCACTCCACTTGCAGCTCTCATCCATAGGAAATATCCTCCGACGAATGCACAGCCTTAAGTTTGGAGCAGTGCAATAAAGATGGTCGGGCCAGCCTGTTTCAGCCTCCCAGGCTGGCCTGACATGTCCTTACAGCTTTTAAGGGCCACACTTTTCTGACATGTTAGATGCTACTTGAAATTTGATACTAATGTAAAAGCCAAAAGTCCTCTTTCAAATCCTGTTCATACGTACTGTGGTTAAAAACTCAAAGAAACTTGTCTTTGCACAGTGTCATGGTAGATGTTTGATGGCTCAGTTAA
This sequence comes from Cottoperca gobio, assembly GCF_900634415.1. Lineage (NCBI taxonomy): Eukaryota > Metazoa > Chordata > Actinopteri > Perciformes > Bovichtidae > Cottoperca > Cottoperca gobio. Next base: position 1,401,690 of record NC_041358.1, on the reverse strand, counting down.
GGTTTGGTGTAGAGGGGAGGACCCAAACGCAATACTCATAATTAATGAGAACAAAAAGCAAGCTTTATTTAAACACAAAAAGGTACAAAGCAAAACAACTGAGGGAGCTGGCTATTAAAGGGCCTACGAAATGATAAACATGAATTTCTACTGATGATAGTAAATACTATTTGTGGTGTAAAATGATGTGTTTTTTATGACACAATGATCGCAGTATTTAATAAATCATGACTTAGTATGTCGACCACCGATGTTTACATTGCCGCTACCGGAAACACCCGACACCGTGTTCTGACGTCACAAGTAGAATATAGTCCACCAGTTGAATACACAGACAGCACGGCAGAAGCAGCAGAAGCAGCAGACGTGGCGATGTCGGACTATGGCTCGGATATTTCGACAGAATCGAGTGACAGTGAGTCGTCAATAGACTCGTTGCACCTTCAAGAAGAGGAGTTTATTGAAGAGGATGCCAGTGTCGTGGATTTAGATCATGCGGGCGAGTTTAACGTGGTGGAAACAGAGCAGCCCGAGACACAGTATTCAAGATGGAGACACAGACCGGAGTGAACATGCGGATGATGGTGACGGTGATCCTGGATTTGGCAGAGATCCTGTGCAGCAACAGAACAGAGACAGGTATATACATTTGACTATAGTTCATAGAACTTCTGAATATATAGTAAATACATCATAATAAAATGTAACATTATCCTCGATCGTAAATAGATCACACTATATCGAGTCAATAGCTTGGTTTCCTTGAATTGTTATGAACCCAACTAGTTGTCCGCAAATTGCTCGATCGCTAAATATTCACTTATTTCTCTACTTGGACACATCGACGTCTGTAAAGCTTGATAACTTGATTCTTTCTCGAAGTGTCTGCGGTTGAGGTTCTATCGTTGTGTCTGATGTCAAACGTCATATAAAGCATTAGCTATTAGCTAACAAACAGACCGGAGGACAGCGCTGGTTTATAAAGTATAGTCTGTATACTGACCGTCTCACGGCTGCCTATAGTAGCCGGAACACTTACCAGATGTTCATGGAAGTTACGATGTCGTAACTTTACGAGACTTACGTGAAACGGGTAACAAGTTGCTACTAGATAGATCCGACCTCCGTACGACCATAACAGGCTTATGAGTTGCTTACGAGCCTGTCGTGAAACACAGGCATATAAATAGTATGAAATTAAGATGACATTAATATTGGCCTTTTTTCTGGATATTGCATATTGTGTACATGTCCTTACCATTCTTCCTTTGTACAATTAGGTGTACATGTGAAAACTGTACAATTATGGAAGCAATTGAAGAGCTGCTGCCAAGAAAATGATGTCATGGAGGAATTCAATGAATATGAGGGACATGGTGCAAACATAACCTGCATAACAGATCACCCAGGATTCAAATCAAAGTGTCTGGATGTTTGGGTGTTGCAGACAGCCTACCAAAGGTATTCGAAGAGGGACAGACAACAAGCAAGTGATCAGCCACGTAATGAGTAAGTTACTTGTGTGCACAAATGTGTGGAGCTCAGAAACTTTGATGTATTTATGGGAAGTCGAATGGTCACTCTGGCACAGTCACAGAATAAATAGATAAATAAGCAAATAAGGTTGAAGTGATTACTATTGAGATGTATTATCTTGTATTTTACAGAATGTATCACTATGTGGCATACCGCCAGCTGGTGAGATTTTGTTGGTGAATACTTGGTAAGAACCACAGAATACCATCATGTGCCTTTCAAAAGATCTGTACTACGTTTCCATCTGACAACTACACGTCGTTCAAGTATCAGCACTTTATTAGAGTCAATAACAAAACACAATGTCAGTTCAGTGATTGAATCTGCTTCTATACAGCACAACAGCATCTCTCTTGTTTGGTTCTTCCACCGACTGCTGAGTGGAGCTGGGACTTCGAAAGGTTCCTCATCAACATTGTCTTGGCACAAAGCATTTAGTCTCGGTCAAGAGTTCAGTAACAAACTCTGCAAAAAAGATGTTTTATATCAAGCATTATATATAATATATACAATATATATATATATATGTATGTATGTATGTATGTATGTATGTATGTATGTATGTATGTATGTATGTATGTATGTATATATATATATATATATATATATATATAAATTATGATGCTGACCTTTGGAACAACCAACTTGGATTGGAATTTGCAGTCCAGCTGACCTGACATGTGGTCGTGCCTGCATGGACTTGTGGTGTGTCGGTGGAGGGGGATCCGTCTGCACAGCAATTTTTCAGTTGTACAGAAATGTACAAAACACAACTTTACTAATAAATCTTTCAAACCAGCTTGAAATTGTATTGCATGTTTATATATGTCTGCGTAAAGAAAATATCTAATATCATTCATAATAAAAGATGTGGTTGAATTGATTGAGAGAGCAATGATATCAAATTAAACAAATATATGAATTATGTATATGCATGTGGTGATTGTATGTTTAACACGTCATGTGCAGGTCTACTGGTACTACAACTGTAATGTACAAATGACGTACAGTCTGTATACTTACTGGTGTACACACAGCTTCCTCCCCAGTGTGGATGTCCAATAGATGGTCGCTGATCATACAGGTATCCTCAGTTATAGTTACATTATATTATATATGCTGTTAAATTGAGCAGTTTAACATTTTAACTGGGAGATTAACTCCCTTTTGGACACAGCCTCAAGTGGCCACTCGAGGAACTGCATTTTCTGTCACTTCCACAGAGGCTTTACTGCACCGCTTGCTCTACACCCAGCGGTGCAGGAAGACGGCCAACAGGATGATCAGAGACCCGAATAACTAAGCCACAAAGTGTCATACCTGCTGCTGTCTGGCAGACGGTACTGAGCAGCAGGCTCAGGGACAGCTTCATCTCACAGGCCATAAGACTGCTGAACTCTTGAGCTCCTGAGCACTTACTGTACACCCATATACCACAACTATATATTATTTTATATTGTATATATGTTATAATAATCCTTATATAATAACTCTTATATTCAATGAGCATTGTTGGAGGGAGCCTGAGATCTAAGATTTTCATTGCCAACGACTACTTGCCTGTAATTGTTGTGCACATGACAGTTAATAACTTGAAACTTCAAGCATCTCATATTAGCTTCAGCTGCGTTTACACAGAATCGGAGAGGATTCTGAACATCTTTCACACTGGACACCTGCTAGGAAGGGATATCTGCAAAGCGGGTAAAGAGGAAGTAATACAGCAACCTACAGCTCCTTTACTAAAATATGGGCATCTGAGTACTGCTTAAAGGGGTAGTGCAATTATTTAGTACTGCACTTCTATAAAGAAAGGGACTTCCAAGAGACAAATATGGTCATTCCTACAAATTGCATACTGCAACTCACGTCTTTCATTAAACATAACTGCCTTTCAAACTCCAAGCCTTGAGTTTATAATGCAAAGTTTCGCCTAAATCAAGATGAACCTGATGACATCACCAGGATTATCTCCTCAGACTTTAAAAAGCTTCTCTAGAGCCAAAGCAGACATTATACAACTGTTTTAACAGCTGAGTCGCCACTTTGTTGCTATGCCTGAAACGTTAAGTGTATGAGGTGCCAATTTGTTTGATTCACCCAAGCAGGCTCAATAAAACCGGAATGTCCATCCATAAACTGAGTGGAATCATCTCTGTAGCTGGGTCAGTGCTCATGGTGTCCGTTAGAGGGCGGCACTGAGGCTGGGAGCCGGCGGTGAAACAGTCCCAGGCAGGCTGGAGAGCCGCGGAGCCGGAGAGAGCAGGCAGACACATTGCAGAGCTGGTGGAGGGAAGAAGGCTGCCTCATGCCACAGGGCTTTACCGGGAATTAATCATCTGACGTCCATCGGAAGGAGGAATTATAACACAACAAAATGCATATTTTTGGGATTTGGATGCTGATGGCGGCTCTGAAGGTAAACTATAATTTTACACCGAGTCAGCTCCGACTGGCAGAGGCTGCAGTGACGTTATATACAGCAGGACCGACAGGATGATACCCGTTAGATAGACAGAAAGGGGAGGGAGGACAATGCATCTGCTTTTGCCTGCTTCATTTTTAAGGCTTTGCTATCCTCGACTAACGTTGAATAAAAGCCGACAAAATTAGCCTTTATTCACACAGTGGCAGTAAAATGCAGCTGATCGCAGACCTGCTCTGGTTCCGCTGCACAGAGCCATTTATCACACACACAAGAGGAGCGCATTGTAGCCGGATGCTTCCTCTGCACGATCAAACATGAGTTTCAGATAAATGCGGCTGTGTAGAAGAGAGAGAGAGAGAGAGAGAGAGAGAGCGAGAGAGAGAGAGAGAGAGAGAGAGAGACAGAGACAGAAAGATAGAGAGAGAGACAGAGAGAGAGAGGCACATAGAGAGAGAGAGAGAGACAAAGAGAGAGAGAGAGAGAGAGAGAGAGAGAGAGAGAGAGAGAGACAGAGAGAGAGAGAGAGACAGAGACAGAGAGACAGCATAAATAAGCGTTAATAACACCACCCACCCTCAGGTGACAGCATCTCATCTATCACAAAATCATGTTTCTGTCTGCTGAAATCAACTGCTTGACTTTTGCTTTGGCTGTGATCCAGTTAATTCTGAGTGAATCAAGCCTCAATATGCCGATCTCCAATTAAAAAGATGTCAGTTTTATGTGTACTTATATAACGTTAACCGGATATATACGTGTTGGAGCAGGCTTTAACGGTCGTCTCTGTTCCTCAACTTGGCATCCATCCTATCTAGACTATTCAACAGTGCATTTCTATATAGATTAAATCCTCGTCCTGTGCCCTGCAACAATTCCACATGAAATGTAGAATTTTGGCCCAAAACCCTGCCACTCAGTGTGCCCACCTTGCTGGTCTGTGCTCACTATATTTCTATATCTTGGCCTGTGTGCGTCAAGGTTATGAACCTATTGTGTATGTGGACATTGTGTGATTGCGATAAAGTGTTGTGCCACATCACTATTTTCACATCATCCCAAATTATGTTGCCTGGTGGTTTGGCATTATGAAAGAAGAATTGTCACATTTTTTAATAGAGTTTGGTATATGTAAGAGAGAAGGGGACACGAGGGGCTTACAGTCAGACAATGATGTTGTTTGGGCCACCTGCTGTTCAGCCCATTCCCAGAAGTAAGACTGTAATTCTTAAAGGACCAGACCAACCTTTTTCACTCACATGGAGCTTCTATCACCGCTGCTGTAGGCTACCATTCATTTTACAGTAACACTGAAAACGTGGGACTTCATAAAAAATGTAAGGAATCCTAAAAGTAAGGTATGCTTTGAAAAGTGGTCAGAAGCAATGTTAATGATTCATTATTTGTATTAATGCTTTTGGTGCTGTATATTTCCATGTGTGAGCCTCGAAGGCTGGATGGAGATTGTAAATGCATTTAATGAGGACAGAAAAAGAGGTGATCCACACTGTGTGGACAAATCAATAAGGAGGACAGTGCTGTGCCAAAGGGTCAAAGGTCAGGTCCTAAAATAATCCCATCACCAATGCCTTACCTCTAAAACAGCAGGGTGAGCACTCTCAATGGCTTACCTTACATCTACTAAAAGCCTTTCATACATTTATTTTTGTTCCTTTTTAGCTGAAAATTTGAGCTCTAAAGACTTTGCTCATATGTTTTATATTTATACCTGAAGGCGCTTTACTGTATGCTACTGTATGTGGCTGTGGGATGTATGGATAACTGGTGTAGTGATATGGTTAATGATTTAGTTATACATATCTTTGTATCTCATCGTTTACTGAGATCAATCAGCAGTGGGAGAACATTTTTTAAGTTTGTAGAGATAACAATTCCCCTGTTTCCTTTAGTTAAATCAAGGGTGGATACTGGAAGTTGATTAAAGTTAGATTTTTACTCTCCTCCCTTCTTATCACAACCCCCTGACTGCTGACCTTTCCAGCCAGGGAGGGGGGGTTTATGCAAACGTCTGTCATTTGTGAATCTTGTACTTAATAATGATATTGATGCAGATTTATTTATTTTTGCTCCAAGCTAAGCTTGAAGTGCCATTCATTCCTCTCACTGGAAACGTTAAAGGTACAGCAAACTGTCTACCTATACATTATGTCTGTGTGCTGGAAGAGATAAGGCAAACAATCAAGAAGATGAGGTTTGGGAGAGGAGCTGGAACAGGCCCACACTTTACAGATCCAGTCCTAGACCTCTGTCTGCAGACTCACCGGGCCGCCACAATAACTTCATGTTGATATTTACGACTACAAGAGCTAATGAGCGTCAAGTTTTAGCAGCAGATGGTTTTTCCAAGCAACGGTAAACATGCTAGCGCTTGAGGATGACATTGGCTAGCATACTACTGTTGACAGATATTGAAACTGACCTCCAGTTTATGAACAGACAACCCACACATGTTCTCATCCAGACTCCTTTAGTCTTATGTTTTTGTTTGTTCTCAGTGCAAAGCAATACTACAGCAGCACTTTACTTCTGCTTCCCCATGATATCATGTGAAATCACGTGAAGTGGTGCATTGCTCCCTCGTGCACAATAATAATAATAATAATATCCTGTGTATGAAGCGCCATTAGTTTAACATCTTGTAGTGTGTGCATGTTTGAGATTAGAAGAACATCTGTGAAGTTTCTCCTCATGTGTCTAATGCAGTCCGATTTCATAATCGGTTAGGATTTTAAACCTCCTGTAGTCTGAGCCCAGCTTAACTGCCTGCATCATGGATAACATTCTTATGGTTGGAAAATAAATCTGAAAAACTGTTGTCTCTCCACTGCACCTGGCTTGTCATTTATAGATTAGTCGATCAACAAACAATAAAATCTCCAACAATTTGAAAACTGGATAATGATTGTAATTATTTGGTTGGACAAAACAAGCATTCTGAACGAGTGATGGGCATTTTAAATTAGAGACCATCCTGCCACGGCCATCTTTGGAGTCAGCCTTCATTTTGATCGCAACTACACAGACTCACAAGGTGTAACGATAAACAATATGTTCCCACTGTGCAGGACTTTTGCTAGTTTCATAACGTGATTTCAGCCATCTCTGCTGACTAGTAACAATTGTGTTGTACGGTACATGTGATCAAGTAATATGACCACATCTGAAATAACAGTGAGGTGTGTGGAGGTAGAGAACACAGCAGAATGACTGACAGCTACATGAGTTGTTGTTGTCTTCATTATTCCAAGTAGTAATCCAGAATGAGCTATTACCACTAGCAATCTAGTTAGAGCTCTGGATTTGATATGATTCAAAGTTCTGGAAGATGGTGGATAGTTTTACCCAGAAACCAGTGAGGATGTAGGGTCAGATAGTAACTCATTCTGTTACTGCATGTGTATGGCTGTTAAATAAACTTTGAGGGGTTTAGAGTTTCAGTGTGTGACTCGATGACAAGGCTTTTTTAATGTGTGTGAATGGGGCCTTCTGCTGCCTGTTGATGGTTTTGGACACACACAGGTCATTTGTCACTTCCTGTAGAGATAAGTGTGTGTGCTGTGTGTCAGTGTTTTCACTACTGTAGCTGCACTTTCTCACTGGAATAAGTCATATGAGCTAACCAGAGCAGAAAGATGTCAATAAAAGGTGTTGTGTGGTTAAAAACAAAAACGAAAAAAGAAAGGTCACCTCTTTTATTGGTTTCTAATGATCATATTAAATAGAAAGATATTTGTTTTACTTGAGGAAATAAATGTGTATCAATTTTGTTAATTGCTTGGAATATTCTAATTTGACCTCTCAGCAGTATTTCAGTTAAATAAAGATATTTCAAGGGATTGGTATTCCAAACAGTATGTGTTTATGCATGGTTTATTATTTTTTAATACATAAAAACCCTTGAGATTGACCATGAAAACCATCCCTGAATTTTCACCTAATTGAAATATTAACGTACTAATGAAGCAGTACAAACCCTGTGGAGAAGAAGCAGGAGCCCAGATATTCATTCATTCTTTCAACACTCTCAATTCTTACAGATTATTGTGGAACGAAAACGACTATCTATTAATCAATCAACAGCAACATAGCAGCAATAATTCATTCATTATTTAGTTTATTTTTAGGAATCAGAAATTCTACTAACTATCTTTGTTGTTAGTAAGTTAAATATCTTATTAAATATATTATATTAGACTGTTGCTTTGTTTCACAACAAAAAAGCTATTTGAAGAGCATCAAATAGCATGCCTGAGAAGTTCTGATGAACCTTTTCACTACTTTCTGACATTTTTATAGACCAAACGATTAATAGATCAATGGAATAAAATAATTGACATAATAATAGATATTTAAATTAATTGCTCGTTGCATCCACAGACTGTACAAAACATGGACGTGACATCAACTATAGTTTACTGAAGAGCCGCTGTGAAGCTCAAAATGGGCGGCTCCGGCAGTGACTCCATCGTCTAACTATCGGTTAATCCAAAAATGGGCATCGTTGTTGGAGTGGAGCTGGTGACGCAGCACCTGAGACGGAACCCACCTGTCACTCAAAGTGGCTACGCCCATAATAATGCTTAACTTTTAGCCTTATTCTAATTAAAACGGCCAAGTTGTATAAACATTCACCCCCATACTGTTGTCATGAATAGGGAAATTCTCTACAGAGATTTGGCAGTCTGTGGAGATTGACTCCCTGTTGGAGCCAGCACCACGTGGCCATTAGAGGAACTGCAGGTTGTTTCCACACTGGTTTCACTCAGCCCCGGATGATGCTGCTTGGTTGCAACCTTAATTCTACATACAGTTATTCCTCTCTAATAGAAGACAATTAAACAAAAACAGATGAATAGATATGAAAATAATCCTTAGTTACAGCCCTGATAATAATAATAATAATTATAATAATATAGGTCATTGTCACGCAAGATTAGACATTGTTGAACTCTTTTCAGCTCAATGGGCAACCTGTGTGATGATGAACCTCATAAACGTATTCTCAAATGATCTTCAGTGTGTGTTCTAGGGCATTCACAAGTCATCAACTACTCCAAAAAACAGCTTGAATAGTTGATTAATCGCGGGAGATATAATATATTTGTAATAGATATCACCCAATAACAATAACAATTCTAATTTAAAAAAATTACCCAAATCGTGTGACTGTAACTAGAAATGATCATCATCATTTAACACTAACATTATTTGATTATTACTTAGTAGCTACTAAGTGGTGAGATTGTTTACAAATACTACTTTCAAGCTCAACATGACTTTTCACGCTTGCCTTTTAAAGTCATAAAAGCCCTGGCCTGACCTCTGGGTTCTCTTCCCGCTTTCTTCCCCACTTCACTTGTTGCCTGCCCTCTAAATGTCCCTCTGAAGCCTGTGCAGCATTATGCAGAAACACAACATCAGAACACATTCTCCCTATGTGTTTTCTTCCTCCTTCCTTATGCTAATAGGGGGAGAGATGAAAGCTAAAACCTCCCTCCCCCACCTCTCCCAAGCATGTCAGGATGGGCAGCGAGGACGTGAGGGTTTAAAGTTTTTAGGTTAAGTGGAAGCAAATCACAGCAGCCCTCTTGGCTTCATTACTTTAATCACAGAAGAACATCCCCCCCCCCTCCCCCTCATACACACGCACACACACACGGGGGGGTTATGTCGGGCAGGGGCTCAAACAACAGGAGACAAAAGTCTAGACGCTAATTATCATCAAAATGAATTGACCCAGTTGTCTGCTGCTCTTCATGGTAATTATTAATGGTCTCCTGGTTTGGACTGGTGCTGAACTAGATTTGATTTCCCCTTTGACACACAACTTTATTCTTCTGCTTCAAGGTTGCAAGTTTGGACAACAAACCCTAAAACTAAATCAGCGGTGGTCATTGCTTCTCTCCTTGTTCCCCATGTTCATATTCAGCCTTAACAATGTCACACAACCAAATCACTTTGTATGGCTTCAATCAGAGATGTCGACTTGATAAAAAATGAAAATGTAAGATTTGCAGAATGTATTTGCTTTGTATGTTTCCATCTTACAACTGGAGTTTTGAATGAAGCTATAGATGCTGATGACATACTGTCAAGGCCTACAGGAGAAACATCACAAAAACATCAGAGTCAAGGGGTTGTGAGAGCTTCAAGATCTAAAATTCATGCAAATATCAACATTAATTTTTCCCCTTCCCTTTCATCTTTCTATTCTTTCCCTTTCTAGGTTGTTGTTCTGGGTGGAGAGACTGAGCGGTTGTTGTCAAGCAAGCAGGGGTCGTTGCCATGCACAAGGGGCTTTACTCAGGAGGAATACATCATCCAAATGGACCAAGAGCTGGCAAAGGGACAGGCCATCTTCAACGGTCAGTTCACACACACACGCGCGCACACACACACAAACACACACACACACACACACACACACACACACACACACACACACACACACACACACACACACTCACACACACTAATAATCCCCAGCCGTTGGGTGGGGGTTGTTTAAGAGTCCTGCTGATATTTGAACCATAATGGAGGACCTTTGTTAAGACTGGGTGAGGAGGGAGTTAGTCGTGTTAGACTGATATACTAAGCCCAAACTGTCCTTCTGTTGGGATAAATGTGCTCCAGTCTCATTACTGCAGTTTAAATATTGTGCTTCACTCATCACATATTGAGCTTCTTCTTCTTGTTCATTGATAATTGTTTCTGTCTTCTTCTCTGAAAGGTTAGCGAGTAATAATACAGTAAATATAGTAAATGTTGGGATAATTGTTGTCATTATTGCTTTGGCAATCAAGATCTTAGTGATGTTACAGAAGTCACACACTGGCTTGATTAACACTAAGGCTACTTTCCGATTGCAGGAAAATCCCATTTGTTTCTCTAATCGGACCTTTAAGACAGATTTTTGTGTCCAGACATCACCAACCTATCTGCATGGGTTGCTGCGGTAACGACGTAGTAACTGACGCCTACGTCGTTACCCTGGCGACGCAGCTTTCCGATGCACAAATAAGAGGAATGGAGGTCCAAACAATGGTGCTGGCAAGTCGTAGTGCAGAACTCCTCCGACGCATCAGACAAACTGAGTGACGGAGGAGTCTGGTATACAGCGCTGCAGGCACGCCAGGCTTCACTGTGCAGCCAGAGGTCTGGTGAAGTAGCCTACTGTGTGTGTTTGGTATGGATGTCACGAGAACCGAGGCTTCGGTTTCAAGTTGATGGAAAAATTCTGAAGAGGTGACGGTAGTCATTTTTCACCTGCGGTACTGTAGGAAATCAAAGTATCGGGGCTGGAGACGAACTAAATGGAATCGCATTTCAAACCACCTCCGCAGTTCATGTGTTCTTTCACCGGCAGATTTCAAATCAATCTGGATACGCAAGAAAACAGGCCTCAGACTGGGATCATGCAAGAGTCTAAGCATTAGAAAGTGTAAGCGTGCATCTTTATAGTGGAGGACTTCCACCTATGCAGCCTTTAATTTGATGAACTGAACTTAATGGATGAGATGGGGCGGGGGGCATGTCAGTCAGATGTTTTACCCTGCTGTCCTTTCAGAAGAAGCAATTTTTGTTTTCTATGTTAATGAAAAACTGGGAAACTGTGCACAGATTATTTGAGTAGCAATGTGTGGAAGCATTTTAAATTTGAAAACAGGAAAAATCTTATATTTAGGTAAGGCTGGCGTCTACCTTTTAAAAATGCCTTACAGTAAAAGTACCACAACAGAGATGAAGTCACCTTGTAGTTTACATCAACACATGGAACCATGTCCATCCTGTAACGTAGTATGGGATTAGGCTATGCTTGGGGAGCTAGAATGAGGTTCTGTGTTTGTTCTCATTTGTTCAAACTTTTTTAATTTATTTCTTCAGTTTCAAAATATTACTGCAGGCGTTCAGAAACATAAGCCATAGGTCATACTCCTCTGCAGTTATATGTTAACGTGGGTTAGGGCCTGTGGTTTACCCCATGAACCACGATCAATCACAATCATATGTCTCTTTGCTGTGTGTCAGAGGGGTTGCAGTGATCAGTTTCATTGACTGGGCCTCCGGATATCAGCAGCAGGCTTATCAATGAACAGTATATATTTGTAGACCGGGTGTAAGAGCGGAGTGTGTGAGCTCTGCTGGGTGTCGATGCACGTCTAACAGGGTGATGCTTTGGATAACTCTGCATTTGTTTTGAAGAAAACCTTGTGATTTTATTGAGCCTGTGGACTTTTTTTCTTTTTGAATTGTCATTGTATGAAGTTTCACAGTCTTAAGAAACATTCCTGTACTGATTTAAAGTGTCTGAGATAAACTTGCTTAAATAGTGTTGGATATACAGTAGTTTGTATATACAGTATATACAGTATATATGTTATACGGATGGCAATCAATAATCAGTCTAAAACTTGTTTCCCACTGGCATGTTTCTGTCAGCCTCGTGTCTACATGTGTCTTCATATATCTGTGCTGAGAGATGTGTGTAGATATGTCCACACAGCTCTCTGTGCCTGTGGCTGCCTCTGCTTATTCTCTCCATACAGGATGTATGTTTGTTATTGAATATCAGTGAATGGGAATTGTAGGCATTGTGTTGCAGTGGGATAGTGTTACTTGACTCACAGATAGCTTCCTTATGCTCTGCTGATCGTGTCAAGGCTTTTGAATAGGAAGGTTTGAACTCTTGGACTGTAAAACATGTATCGACTGCAGAGCTGCTCTTTAGTGGAACTAACTCTCTGTGGTTGTACAGGGCAGCTCCCACTGTGAACATGTGACACTGTATAAATATGAAGCAGGGTTTTGCTGTCGGGAGAACTAAAGATCCGAAAGTGTGCGTGTGCGTGTGCGTGCATGCGTGCGTGCGTGTGTGTGTTTGTGTGTGTGTGTGTGTGTGTGTGCGTGCAGGTGAAGCGATCCATGTTGTTTAAACAATGTAACACACACTAATTGCTACATCATATGCTGCCATGCTGCTGGCAGGATGTACAGAAACAGATTTGTTCTGTTGTCGGTCATTGTCTTTCCACCAATCTGACTTCCCACTTCTCAAACTGCTCACTATCAAAACTTCCAACTGTACCAATTTTAAATTGTTATTTCACCCATATGAAGCAGAAACTTCATAATAAGGTGTCCTGGAAAAGATTGAATATCTGCGGAGAGAAACACTGCTCAGCGTTGCTTTGCTGTGTTGTTACCTCACAGTATACCACGCTACACTTTTACACATAAATAATTGGACATATTTGAAAATATTAATGAAGATAATAAAAACAGTCACAATGTTGTGTTGTCATGTTTGTACTCTCACTGCATTAAGGCTCGTACAAAGCTTGTCACGCAAATGCCGTAATTGCGTGACCCTCGCGGATGCGGAAAGTATAAATTGGCCTTTAGTGTTCGTTCAGCTCTCTACATTTGCCTTTTACCGTAGTTCTTTTGTCACATTATAGTTATTTTGTTAGAATTAGCCCTGTTAGCCCATTAGTTCTCATGTCAAGGCCATCAATAACAATATACAGTGTATACCAATGCCAGTATGCACCATGATAAGTTTACCTGATCCTCCTAAGAAGAAAAGGTTGTGAATATGTTAAATTAGCATTGTTTATTGCTGTATCTAGAAACATTGCTTTAGATCAGTGATTAGCCATTAGCTGGAACGCTGTCTGATTTGAATAGAAAGATGCCCAGCTATCAGTGTCTGTAGTTGTCACAGCTTAAGAATCAATTATTAGACAACGTTAGGAAAACTAGCATTTTTTTGTAATATATGATTTCAAATTAAATAGGATTTTGTTTTTCAGCCTGGTTGATGTATGTTGATAGTTTGGCTCTCTGTAGCAGGCTGTGAGGGGCTCATGGAGCTGTTTGAAAATCATTTGAGGACCAGTGCAGGGGGTCTCTGCTGGGTTACAATCTGATGGCTCTGGGCACTGTTAATTATTTAATTGGAGTAGAGGAAGACTGAATTATTAATGAGAGGATGGAGGGAAGATACATCATTATAGAGAAATGGATAGACAGACAGAATGTCTGGGGGATGGGTGGTGAAGGAAAGGAGGTTAGAGGTGGAGATCACCCTGATAGAGACAGACAAACAGGAAGTAGCATTAAAGATAATATGATGTAACAGAAACCTAAAAATCCTGTCTTCATTGATCTCAGTGTTTGAACAGACCGTTGAACTGGAAGCAGATCATCACACATTCCCTGGATCAGTTCCAAACTATTTGCATGATAACAAAAAACATCAAGCAAATATGTTTGGTATGTATTGAGGTATGGAACCTCAATACTCTTTGAGTGAAGTGTCTGTCACCCTTTTGAAAACAGAAAGATTTAAGCTAAATGTTGACAATTTTGGAAAATTCTTTCTACATCTGTTTGTGTTAAAACATAGAAATTGGAGATATTTTGCTTTAAAAAAAACTTTTTTGAAGAAAAAATATGGTCAGGTTGCCTATCGACACTAGTATTAACATTTTTCCTGTGACAGCCAGCCCTACTGTTAAAATCAATATGTTCTGCTCGTGTTGGCTGATATGATTTTAGCATTAAAGCTTACATTGTCTTGTGAACTATATTCAACACTGACTGTAAACTCCCTAAAAGCAGTCAGCTCTCTGTTTCTGTGGAGAGGAACATAAATAAAATGGGAAGTGGATTCAGCTGCTGTGTGTGTGTGTTTATAATGACTGTATGTCTGTGATGTGGTACTTTATAGCCATGATTGAGATGTTTGTATAGGTCCTCTTCCTATTTGTCATCTTTAATATATGTGTGTGTATGTCTCCATGTTTATCGCTGCAGTGTGTGCATACTTGTGTGTGAGTACTTTGAGCTCCAGTGCTTCTGCTGTGTCTGCATGTGTGTGTAGTACATGTGTGCGCGTATGTGTGTGTACGTGTGTGTGTCAGGCCGAGGTCAGTGGCTATCCTGTACTTCCTGTGGAGCGTAGCAGGGCTGACTGCTCTGACCTTCCTATTTTCCCATCCATCCTTCCTATAAAGGCAATGAGTGTTAGTCAGCGATACCTCTGCTGGTCAGCGCTGCCATACACAGCCTCGGAAACCCCCATTCCATGAACCAGCACACACTGAGCACATTTATCTCCCCACATCCTCCCTCTAAATCCCCCTCTCTTTCTTGTTATTTCGTTCTTTTCCCATTTCTTTCTCTTCTCTTGTCATGCAGGGGATTGCCCTATTTTATTCTAGCCTCACATATCACTGTCTCCCTTTGCAGCCGGATTCAGGAAGGGCGGCCGAGATACAGAATGAGTGCTCTCTCTCTCTTTCCCCCTTTCTCTATCTAATTCAGTCCCACTCGTCTTTTTCCCTCTCAACTGACTCCTGTTCTTGCATTGTTTTTTTCTCATAGCTTATTCACGTTTTAGCACTGAGAAGTGTATTGCTCTTATTTGTTTTGCCTTCTGCATACAATGTAATGTAGCATTAAGTACTCAATTTGTACCACTCCAATGTATAAATTGTTCATTAAACTTTAAGGAAGGCTGGATGGGTGTCAGTTCTTCACTTTCACATTAAACATATCTTGACTAGCATGGGCAGTAGGATTGAAAGCCATCATACATTTTATGGAAATGCTGTTGATTTATAGATAAAATAACCAGATATACAGTTTATCTGATCGATAGGTAACTTCATCACATGATCCTGTAAATCCAGTTGTAAAATAGTCCATCTCATTGGTTTGTGACATTGCCTGCAATAGCCATAGATATATAACAGGGATAGCAACCTCAGTGCAAAGAGTATAAATCTTCATAATTTGATGCATCACTGTTACGTAAGGTGGTATTGCCCTACCTTACTGCCAGCCAGGTTGAAGTTGAAACTCCCTAGGATGAATTATAATAGTGTTTTTGGTGAGTAGCATTCTGAAAACAAAGTTTTAACTTTGTTCAAAGATAATAAAAATGGTACATCCATATTCCCAGTATGATGACGTCTTTATGATGAGAGATTTCCTGTAGAGCCATCATCAGTTTAAAGTTTAGAACACAGGCGATCTGTACTGATGGTCTCAAATCAACCTTCCTTGGACTAACCAGTGGGCTATCACCAGCTTTGTGTTGGAGTAATAATATTGTTTAGATTGTTGGGATGTCACAATATCAGAAATGTATTCCTCGATACCAATACCAGTGAAATTCTACGAGTCTTGATACCAATTTGATACCACGTTAAAACACTAAAAGAAAACAAAACAACCCATGTACTGGTTAAACAGTTAATAATTCCCTCTCTAATATCTTTTATATTTGCTATGAAAACTGTATTTATTCAAGTTTCTCGCCACAAACTACGTTTTAAAAGACTGCATTTGAACATATCATGATAACGTTTTTGAGATGATTTGTTGTATATTAACGGATTGAACCAGAACTCCTGTTATAATTAGCTAACTGAAAATGTTGCCAAAAATGTGATCAAACGTCTCTGACATAATAGAAACTTGTAAACAAGGAGGAGTATTTTTTTGTGTTTGTTCCCTGTGGTGTCCGAGCTGGGCCATTGTAAACCTGTACAACCTGCCAGCCAGGGATGGCTGACATCCCAGTGTGACGGAACACTGCCACTTTATCTTGTTTCATGCTCATCACTTCACTGTTCCTATTTCATTTGTGTGTGTGTGTCACCGCTCAAATGTGCGCAAGTAAAAATTAAAGACTTCTGCCAAAGCATAATGACATTACTGAGTCCAGGTCTGAATGAGTGAAATGCCTCCCTTCTGATTTCCCTGGCTGTTAAAACAGCAGTGTGAGGTCAGTCAAGGTCAGGAAAGCAAATGTGTGCATGTGTGTGTGGTGGAGCTTGAGGAGTGTGTGCATGTGTGTGGTGGAGCTGGAGGAATGTGTGTATGTGTGATCACTGTAACCATGCAACCATTATGCTCATTTTAAAGTTCTTGTCTGTGTATAATTTCATCAGTACACCACTGTCAGATGGGCTGTGATGAAGTTACCATAAACAAATGAGACCAAAGTGGAGGTTTCTCATAATCCACGTTTCTTCTGCCCACTCGAAGAGGATAAATCTGTTGGAAGTGTTGCCATCTGTCTTTTAGTTCCACCATCTGCCTCTACAAAACTCTGCGTACCCTCAGTTGGTGCAGTAAAGGTGTGTTCAGACTGAATGGGGAAGAAATTCAACACAGTAAATGCATATATAGCAATGCAAAGATGAACGTGGATGTACATTTGCCTGAGGCAGTGCAAAGTGAAGCTGAGATGCTGGTTGAAAACATTTCATGGTGAAATGTCAGTGCTCATCTTTAGGATCAATGAACGTTTGGAGACGAGAAAAAGAAGAGGAATAAGTTGAGATCAGTCAGAGCCTGAGGCTTAACTGCCACCAAACACATATTCACTTCACACACACACACACACACACACACACACACACACACACACACACACACACACACACACACACACACGCATTAGTGTAGTTTACTACTGCTAACTAACATCTGTACGGTAGGTTCACTGGCTGTTTGGAGCAAATACACACTGACTGCAAAACATCCTTCACACCTCTTCAAGTGTTTGTGCCATCCTCCTGGTGGGAGGAGGCAGTTGAGTTGATTTCATCCCTTTTGTGTTCTGAGTTGCATTAAGAACTGTTGAAATGCAGGTTCATAGGTTTAAGTACACATAATGCTTCAGCAGGTATACTTTTAACTTTACCAGGTTGATTTACTTTCTTTCTACTAGTAATATTTAAGGTAGCCCATTGCTTAGTTTATTTAATTTAGCTTAAATGCATAATATTTCTAGTCTTAATAACAGCGGATCAGTATCGATGTTGAAACAGCACTGTATATTTTATAATAAGAATGGATCCAGTGTAAGGTGAAAGCTGTGAGAGGGACCACCCACAGAGTTGTTCAGCCTCTTGCAGCTGTGTTTGGGCTTTCTCTGATAAATCCACTGTACATGACATTGCCAGCACCAGACAACATTAGAGCTGAGCTGCTGAAGAAAGTGGAACATTTGCCAGCTGGAGAGTCAGGTTTAATCTTCAGGAGTTGTTGGAGACCAAACATTACATTCCTCAGGAGGACACTAACACTCACGTTACAGCTGAATGTGTAAATAAGCTAAATAAGCAAATGTTTGCTTACACGTAAAAAAAAAAGAATAGAAAAAGAATGCCTCTTTAATTTAAGTCAGTATAATAAATGCTTCCATCTTGAAAAAAGAATCATGGTGGTATTCTAATATGCCAACAATTAGTTGTACATCCACAGTGGAGAGTAGGTGTCCTGCGCATGATAATACTGCAGGTTGTATATTTCACACGTCAGACAGTCAATAGCTATTCTTTCTATGCTTTTTCCTCATGAAACTAAACCACTTCTGTGCCATAATCTGCTTGACAAATGCCATGCATTAACAGATTTCCTCAATGACTTGTTGAGGAAAGCAGATCATTCACTGCTTTTCAAATTATATTCATCTTAACTCACATAAGAGAAAAGCTAGAGACAGCTCGGGACCACAGACTAACCACTGTGTAGACACAAAAAGGCCCACTTTCTCCAGAACGTGTGTGTGTGTGTGTGTGTGTGTGTGTGTGTGTGTGTGTGTGTGTGTGTGTGTGTGTGTGTGTGTGGAGGAGGAGATTCTGGCTCTGCTTCTCATTATAACGTCTGTATGTTGAACTGACAAAACCCAGACAGTGCCACTCTCAGCCCCACAGATATGGCTGGAATGTGTGCACTGTGTGTGTGTGTGTGTGTGTGTGTGTGTGTGTGTGTGTGTGTGTGTGTGTGT
The DNA here is from genome assembly GCF_900634415.1 of Cottoperca gobio. Taxonomy (NCBI): domain Eukaryota; kingdom Metazoa; phylum Chordata; class Actinopteri; order Perciformes; family Bovichtidae; genus Cottoperca; species Cottoperca gobio. Next base: position 1,382,899 of record NC_041358.1, on the reverse strand, counting down.
GTGTGTGTGTGTGTGTGTACTCCCACGGGTGCTCTTCCAGTTGTGGTTATTCATGTTCCGCTAAATCCTGTCCTCCCATTTGTCTTTCTCTGCTTCCCTCCCATCTCTGTCTCTCAGCCATTTGCTGTTAAATGAATGATGGCTGCATGCCTGACCTCACATCTAGCTAATGAATGTGTGTGTGTGTGTATGAGTGAGTGTATGTGCACGGCTGTGTGCATGGAGCTCAGTTCCTCAGTGTTAGAATGAAGGGGAAATGCTGTTCATCTGCTATTTGCAGAAAGGATTGACTCTTCCACAGTTTAAACATGTTTAGTGGTATAACAGGATTAAAGTAGAACTCCAGAACATTGACTGAATGGTGTGTGTTCTGAGTTCATACAGAATACGCAGTATCAGTTAATACAGTGTTGCACTCCCACGAAGGGTAAGCGCTTGTCAGTTTTTAGCCTCTCTAGTGATGTGGCTCTTTGGCCCTTGGAAAGTATCTTCACAAATATTGGATAGATTGTCCTGGAATGTTGTGTAGACATTAGGGATGTCTAGAACCGATACTTCGGTACCAAGTTTGTTGTCAAAAAGCGTGATGATACTCTTTTTTTCTACAGTACCGGAATCAGGGCTTGAGATTAATGACGCGTTAAATTCAACAAAATGAACAACAAATCCATGTTGAAATGGGCAGGAGGTGAGCTAGTTAACATTAGCTGTTAGCAGTTAGCATTGAGTTCCATTATAATAAGTTTGAGCTCTATTCAGTAAAAATGACTTGCGTGAAAAGGTAAATGATAATGTTATCATAACATGTTCATATGAAGTCCTGTAAAAGGTTGTTGCTTAGGGTTTGGTGAGAAACTTGAATAAATCCAGTTGACTGAAGGAGATGTTTTCACAGCAATATAGAATAGATATTAGAGAGGGAGTTATGAGCTGTTTAACTTCCTAACACTAGCTCTAAGCAGCTTATAATACATCATTAAAACTACCAATGCCAATAATGTTTTACTAACAAAGCAAATATTTGTTTTTATCTTTTACTGTGGTATTGAATTGGGCGTCAAGAATCGTGGAATGTCAGTGGTGTTGGTAGTCTACACAATTTCTGGTATTGTAAACATTAGGGCTGTACTTCAAACTATTCAGTACAGCGTTTTGTTATATCTATTCATTCTGTTTAAACCGGGTATTTCTGCAAAGTTGCAGATAAAGATTATGCCCAGAGTTTTCCTATATTACTTTGGTTATATCTACAATTGACGGTTCCAACTAGCTATGCATTATATTCATTGTCTTTTTGTGATTGACATCATGTCTGTTCCTTGTCGGACCTTGTGAGTAGAAGACACTGACATTTAGGAAACACATGCTCCTCAATGCTGCGCTGACTCTGCCAACTCTCTCCATCACAGCCTACTGTTTACAGTTCTGCTCCGTCGCATCTCCACACCTGACATTTCAGGTGATGCCCAGCAGCAGTTATCACATTCAACACAGATTTCCCTGACTAGGGTGTTAGATGAAGATCTTTCAGATTCAGATATGTGCGAGAGTTAGTCAGACAACCACTGCTCTGACAGTACATTTCCCAGAATGCAGTATTCATACCTACATTTTTCCTCCTGCCAGAATGATTAACATGTTTTTTTAGTAACCAATCCCAATCTGGGATGTGTTTTGTGTTTTAAATTATATTGTTATTATTCAGACTCATAATACCATTTACCCACATGTGTATGCATTGTGTGCTCCCTGCTGTCTGTGTGTCAGTGTGTGTGTGCGTGTGTGTGCACCTGTGTGTAAGTGAGTGTGTTTCTGACTAATAGTGAGGTAATATAATCAGTGGGGCCTATCACAGTCATTTAGGGCTCTGCTGCCATCAGCCCAGTCACTGTCCTGCCTTAGACTAAAACACACACACACACACACACACACACACAAACACACACACACACACACACACACGCGCGCGACGCAGCTTTCCGATGCACAAACAAGAGGAATGGAGGTCCAAACAATGGTGCTGGCAAGTCGTAGTGCAGAACTCCTCCGACGCATCAGACAAACTGAGTGACGGAGGAGTCTGGTATACAGCGCTGCAGGCACGCCAGGCTTCACTGTGCAGCCAGAGGTCTGGTGAAGTAGCCTACTGTGTGTGTTTGGTATGGATGTCACGAGAACCGAGGTTTCGGTTTCAAGTTGATTAATGTCAAGTAGACATTTTTCACCTGCGGTACTGTAGGAAAACAAAGTATCGGGGCTGGAGACGAACTAAATGGAATCGCATTTCAAACCACCATGTGTTCTTTCACCGGCAGATTTCAAATCAATCTGGATACGCAAGAAAACAGGCCTCAGACTGGGATCATGCAAGAGTCTAAGCATTAGAAAGTGTAAGCGTGCATCTTTATAGTGGAGGACTTCCACCTATGCAGCCTTTAATTTGATGAGCTGAACTTTTACCCTACATGCTGTGCGCCGTGGTTCCAGTGTGAGAAATGAGATGAGAAGCTTTCCTTTTCCTTAACATCCACTGTGTGTGAAGCTTAGGCACACGGTCAGTTCACACACACACACACACACACACACACACACACACACACACACACACACACACACACACAGTCAGTTGGAGCTGATTATAAACTATTTGACATATATTGGCCAATCAGAACACAACTGGGACAGGCCTCCTGTCTAGACTTAGGGGTATAAACCTCCATCATGTTGCTCGACATGGAATCTAAGCTACATGTTGTTAAATCGATATCTGCTCCAGCCTGGGTGTCATAGTGATGCTGTGTCAGATCCACTGCTTCTCCAGACCTAACAACAACAGTAGGGATATCTAATCCACCAAAGCTAAAGCAAACACATTGCTTTGATTTGATGTGATGCTTTGCTCTCACATGTGATTCTTGCTGGTGGAGGTTTTAGTGCTGCATAAAGTATCAAATACCCAAATATGTAGTGCCAATGTCCAGAGAAGAGAGGTGTGCTCCCATCTCTGGGGAGGCCTGGCTCAAGGAGGATTATGAGGAGAAGGAGGTGGGGGTGGGTGGTGACTGGTGGGGGCGTTGTTGATGTTAAGATAATGCAATTTCAAAGCCAGCATTTATTACATCCATAATCAAACTGAGCTATAAGGCTGGAAACAGCCACATTGTTTGTGTGAAGTCTTTGTGTGTGTGTGTGTGTGTGTGTGTGTGTGTGTGTGTGTGTGTGTGTGTGTGTGTGTGTGTGTGTGTGTGTGTGTGTGTGTGTGTGTGTGTGTGTGTTGTGGTAGAAATGATGTTAACAAAGATGATCAAAAGATACAAAGTTTGTCTTTCTGCAGAAAGGATCAAAGCATACAACACAGAGGTCTGTCAAGCAATGATACTGTGTGTTGAGTGTGGTCTCACCTTTATACACTTCAGGTGACCTATAGGGGTCAAGAATAGGGTGAGGGAAAAAGTGTGCTGCAACTAGTGACTACTATCTGCCACACACAACCTCACTTCCTCCTTAACAGCTGTTTTCCCCCACTATGAACACCTAGGTCATCTTGACGTCATATCTTCACACTGTACTGTTTCCCTAATGAGTACCATGGAGATAAGAAACAGGGCAGCAAAGCAATGCAGTGTTTTTCCATTACAGTGTGTGTGCGTGTGTGTGTGTGTGTGTGTGTGTGTGTGTGTGTGTGTGTGTGTGTGTGTGTGTGTGTGTGTGTGTGTCAGATCAATCAGGACAGGGTGACAGCTGTCCTCTGAGGATTAGATGTGTATGTCTATAGTGCACTGTGCATGTCCTGAGTTTAGTCTGCTCTTCATATACAGACCAACAAAGCTACAGACCTGCTAATTTTGGGCTCCAGATTTCAGTCATAATTACTTACGTGCACTCACTCAGTCTGACTCATAACCTGCTATTACAGCGAAACCATAGCTCTAGGAACTATGGAAATAGTCTCCAATAAAGACATGAAGTAGTACAGTGAGGTGCAGAGTTAAATGCATGTTCTGGGGATGTTAGGTGGCTTTAATGTTGAGGGTGACGTTTCTCCTGAGCTATATTCATGCATACTTTGACTCACAGTTTGTGGGCTGAGTCTTCCTGCTCTCTATTGTTATGTCTACTGTTAGTCTTCTTCCTCACCAGCCACACTGCATGCTTGTGTAAATGTATTCTCTTTAGATTGATAAAGTGCTGTACAAATAGGCAGCATTGATGAAAGTGAGGTGTTCACTGTCCACGGTGCACACTGCAACCAGCTGGGATATTTTTATTGCGTTGCACACTCAGATGTGTTTCCGGCTGTCAGCACAACACACTCATGCAAAGTCTTCCAATCTTTGCAGTTTTTGACCTCTTAACTGGAAGCAAGGTCTACCTGCTGCTCTTCATCACCGTTTGCATTTGTCTACCAGTTGTCAATAGTTAGCCAAAGAGTAAACTTTTCTTCCTCAGACAGATTTATTTGAACACTTTTAGAGGCCTGAGGAACTCTAGTCATTCAGCACAAAGCAAAGATTAAAGTATTGTTGTGTTGCAGCTTCCCTAATGTGTTTATCATCTCACAACCCCTGATTCTTATCTTTATCATATTGCATACTTTTCTCATTCATATCCAATGTGATTTTATAGTGTTGTGTCTCACACCAGAAAACATTACAGAGGCCAGCCCTGCAGCCACACAGGCTCATTGCTGACATTTTGTTGAGGATGACTGAGCTCAGTCTTCTTGAGCTCCAACTCAGAGTTTTGGAGCAGCTATTAGAACTGAAGACAGTGTGTCACACTAACCTACATTTGGTACAAAGACGACCTGGAAGTAGAAAACCTGCTGTAATATTCTGGGATATGAGTTTACAATTCTCTTTATATTAGGGTTCAACTAAATTTGAGTTTTTCTAGACTCTACACTAATACATGTGGGTGACTCTTAGCATCCAAAACAATGAGCGATTAGATTTGATCTGAAGAAGCATGGATTATGATGAATTATGCTTCTGAAGAGAATATAAATGCAAATTATATATAGAGAGTTGGAGTTTGTTCCAAATAAGATTGTTTTCCGGTGATTAAAGAAGAAGAGAAGCGAGTGCAACTTTATATATAACATTTTTATAATTAAATAAGAAGCACAAAGGAAATCCTCATGGCTGGGCCAAATGGTTACCATAGCAAGTTCGCAGGGACAATAGATGGAGGCATGGCTGAGCTAGTTCTGATGGGATGACATCATTTTATCACATTATTTTTTGTGTAAATTGCAAATTATAACCATAAATTGGCTCAAATCGGTAATTTCAGCAATAACAGCGGTGTGAAGATGTTCCCATGAATTCTTCTACGTGTGCGCCCATTAAAGCTTTGTCAGCTGTGTCTCTGTCAGGCATTGTTAATGAACAATCAGCTACCATCAGATCAGAATCAGAGCTGGCACATTCAACATTCACCACACAACTGCATGTATAAAATATTATACAATCTTGTCTATGGCTGGAAAAAAGGCAAAAATGTACCAAAAAGAACCTCTCTCTGGTGCTTCTACTCTCAGACATGTTGGCATGTTTGGTTCATTCGGTCCCTCTGTCAGGCATTTATAGCCCAACGTACAATCTAACATCTTTAAGTAACAACCAACACTGTCAGCCAGCATGTGCTTGTGTTTATTCGTAACTGAGAAAGATTGTATCATGTATATAGTTATGAGTGTTCACTCTAATTTAGATGGTTAGACTGTGGGTGCAGGAAAAGATGACTCATGCTCAAGCTTTTAGCTTTCCAGCCTGCAATGTCTTCTTTTATCCACATCACAACATCCAGTAGTGTACTGATCCATCGATCTGGATCAATATATCCATTCAATAATCCTAGTGAAAACATTGATACATATCATTTTTAACATACACCTTTATTTTGAAATTCCATGGCACCTCCTTGCTACGGAGTAATAACATTGTCAAATTACATTGGAGTTGCTCTTCTTGTGAGTTGATATAAATGGAACTATATATGATCATAAGATATTGTCTCATATCAGTGGCAGGTCCATGAATTGATAACGTGTGACAACTTTGTGATATCGGAAAATATTGTATCATTATCCAAAGAATCCATTTAATATCGTATGGTGAAACTTGTGATTCACACCCTCGTGGATGGACATGTAAGCGTGTCTAACTTTCATGCAAGTGACAGGAGTTTACCTTTTTACTAACAATAACATATTCTTTTACTTGCCTTTCCCTGACTATACCTCCCCCATAGTTTATTTACAATGATCTTTTATCTAACAGTAACTATTGTAAAAAGTGAGAATTAAAGAAACGTTGTCATTGAATATAAAAACAAACAATTTTACATGATAATATGTCAGTGTTGTGTTTACATCTTATTCCGCTGACCTTAAGCGGTGAATAAATCCTTCAAGGCAACTTTAACCTCCATCCATCTATCCATCGTCTACCTCTTATCCGGGGTCAGGTCGCGGGGGCAGCAGCTCCAGTAAGGAACCCCAATCTTCCCTTCTCCGGGCCACATCCTCCAGCTCTGACTGGGGGATCCCGAGGCGTTCCCAGGCCAGTGAGGAGATATAATCTCTCCACCGAGTCCCCTGGGTCTCCTCCCAGTTGGACATGCCTGGAACACCTCCCTAGGGAGGCGCCCAGGTGGCATCCTTACTATCTAGTAAGGATAGTAAAGTCTTGTTACACTGGAGGGATGTCATACTACCAGATATTAAGTAGTCCATAACAATACCAGTGAAATTCCACGATTCTCGTTACTAATACGATACCATGGTAAGAAACAAAAATCAAAGTACTTAAACATCCACTCCTTTATGACCGTTAGCATACTGTTTTTTGTTAGGAAGTGTAATATTGATGTTAAGTCCACTGTTTGGACATACAGTCTAATTAAATAAGTTCAAACACTTCCCTTCAGCGTTGTCCTCAGAGATACAGAGATACTGCTGCAGCCAGGAGAACATGTGTGACTTTGAACACCTCTTCCTGAACTGGATACAAGGTTTATTTCACCTAAAACTACTGTTGGTCCACATATTGGTGCTCTTTATGTGGGGCCATGTAGACATTCAGGACGTGGTTGGGGATGATTTTGAGGGGAGGAGGGAGAAGGAGGAGGGAGCACGAGGAGGGAGCAGGCCTGTGAATGGCTTCATTAACGAGGACGAGATGGGTTCATTCACACCCAGCAGCAATGCCGAGAAGGAGAGCCCCACTGGTAGACTGGGGAGGAACAAGGCATGCAACGCGTGTGCATGTTTGTGTGTGAGTGTGTGTGTGTGTGTGTGTGTGTGTGTGTGTGTGTGTGTGTGTGTGTGTGTGTCTGTGTTTGTTCAGTAGGTGATAATTGGTAGTAGTCTCATGTTTGCTCAGGCACAGATCTAAAAGTGGAGATCTTCACTGTCTCATTGGCTTTGAGATTCCCCGGTGGCTGTCTGTGTGTATCTCTCCTCTCCTTTCTTTCATTTCTTTCTGCTTTATATCTCTACATCTCTCTTTTGCTCTCCTGTGTACAGCACTGTTTGTCTCTCTGATGGGGGCTACAGGGATTTATGCGCCAAATTTTAACTGGGAGTGTGTTTGAAACATACTCGTACAGAAATAAAAGAACACTGTCTGGTGTACAGTGTGGCAGTTTCACTAAACCAGAGGGCAAACAATTTTCCCAGGATACTGCTGCAATGGTCAGCTGATTAAAAAATATACAACATTTTGTATTTTTGATTATTTAGTGATCATTTCATGTCAAAACATTGTCTGGTTACAGTTTAGTTTCACCTTAAAGCTTATTTATATAGCACTAAAATATAAATTAAGTCATTTTCAAAAACAAAATAAATAACACTAATAATGCATATTATTGCCTATTGTGCTAATTATTATCAATGCAGCTCTAGCTTACAGACACATTTCTGTCCTATTGAAGTGTGATACGCAGCCCGAAAGACTATTTGTATTGTATTACCTAATGTAACAAAGTGTCATATCTCTGCAGATCTTTGCAACATGAATGGAAGTCAATACTTGGCAGGACGGTGGGAAAAATACAATAAAACACACTGTGGCATGCTTCAAAAAAATGTATGTGATTTTTAGTAAATAAGGTGAAACATGCAAAAAAAACAGTAGTCTTATTATAGTGTGTAAAATAATGTTGTTCGTGTACACCTGTGTTTGTTGCGCAATGCCGCCTCATCTGCGCCCCAGTTTATTAGTGACGAGGCTGAGTGGGCGTGTCTAATGTGTGTGGGTAGTGTGATCAGGGGCATCAATGCAAAGATTGACCAGAGCCTCAACAAACATACCAGTAAGACTTGATAATGAGTGGATAGGAGTCTGAAGATTGCATACAGTGGAAGGAGCCGGGCTCTGGTCCACAAAGAGAGCGTTGCTCGGGGGCGCGGGCTTTTAACTAAATAACTGCTGTGATGGAAAGGAACAAGCTCTGAAGGCCAAAACATCTTCATGTCTCAAACTCAGTCCAAACCAGACAGTATATTATTTACCATCAGAGTATTTTGGCTGCTCTATTGTGCTGTTATAAATGGACAGTTTGTGGAATGGCTTCCTTAAAAATGAATAGGAGCACAGGTCCAGTGGCCAGTCTGATTTTTCCAGAGACTATTTTGCGGTTCCGTACTGGTGCTGCTACAATTAGATAAAGCAGTATAATGAAGTAAATCTCATTTAGCTGTGAGAGTCCACAATCAGCAGTTGTCTCAGATCTGCGCTACAGATATCGATCGTCTGTCCAACACTGTAGGAAAAACAGATGGGAGCTCCGGTCGAGATGAGGCTTTCCTTAAACCACTTCACTGTGTACTCTGGCTGCCAGCTCACCGGCACTCCTGAGCTCACTTTGTGTGTGTGTGTGTGTGTGTGTGTGTGTGTGTGTGTGTGTGTGTGTGTGTGTGTGTCTGTGTGTGTGTGTCTGTGTGTGTGTGTCTGTGTGTGTTAAATGGAAAATCCACTGTGAAAGCAGATTTATAACACATGCATAAAGCAGATTTATATCACATTCATACAGCAGATTTATATCTCTGAGCGAGTCAGCGATTCGGTGAGATTGTGTTAATTTATGTTGTTGCACCACAACATGATGCGGTAAGATACAATACACAACCACAGAAAACGCTGTGATGTGATACAATGGCTGTGTCTCAATTCATGGGCTGCAGCCTGCGCAGGCTGTATTTGTAGACCGATTACGTCACAGCGGCCGAGAAAGGGGTGTCCCATTTTGGCGACTCCTTCAAATGCACAATGAATGGAAATGAATGATCGAACAAAGAAAATTATTGAATGATTATTATAAATAAAAGTATGATAAAACAATATAACATTTAAGTATACAGATAAAGTTTGCTGCTGGACTTGGATGGGCTGCCACAATAAAGCCCCTGGTGTCTCCTGATCATCATTTAAAATACATTATGATAAAGCATATCTTCAATAATGATTGAAAATAAGAAAATAAAAGTATTATCTCTGGTTCCGTTCTCTGGGAAAATGTTAAAGTAAGCCGTCAACTGGGCTTGATAACTTCAGAGAGTTGCTAGGAGACGGGAGCGGCAAAATGTAGGGGCGTGAACAACTTGTGATGTACCAGGAAGTCCCCTGTAGACCGGACTGTCTCATTTCGTAGACTGCTCAGTTCAGCCTTCGCGGTATACGGAGGTCCTGGCCTGCAAAGACCGCGAAGTCTACGTCCTGCGCAGGCTGCAGCCCATGAATTGAGACACAGCCAATGTGATATAACACTTAACTCAACAGATAAAAGATCATTAAAGGGCTCCGGACTGCGAACAAAATGTTTGCAAATGATACCATTTGTTGTGAGTGTGCGGGTTAAAATGTCATGTAGTCACACTAATGCTGGGCATGATGATGCGGAGGGCGTGAATCGCGTGTATCTCGCTGATTGATTATTTTACTTCCAGCTCAGCGTTCACTCTGCCTGTATGTGTGTTTATTAGCAACATATTGGCCTTTCAGGGCCGAGCTGAATGATTTTGCATGCTTCCCAGTGTTATCTCTCTCAGGAGGGGTGGGGCTGAGCCAGGCAGCCGCTCACTGAGGGCTTTCTGAGCCGGGGCAGTTGCTAGGTGATAGCGGGGCAGTTGCCAGGGGAAACCATAATGGCGCTAAGAAACCCTGTACATTCCACTAGTGAGGTAGTATTGGTGTTAAATTCAGGGAGGGGGAACACAGCATAGTTTCTATTAATTTCTATTGGAATACTTGAAATGATACTTAATGATCTTCCAGGGTGTTCCAATACTAGCACAGAAAATAACAATCAGTCAAAAACAACTAGTTTGAGCTCAGTAAGTATAGATATGGCAGTGATAGGCTAGAGAGACAGCTGTTGTATCTTATTTATTGTAGAAATGTGTCTTAGCTTTAGGAGCTTTAGTTTTGTTTACGCAAATGTAAAGTGCGCCTATAAATACAATTTATTATTATTATTATTATTATTATTATTATTATTAGTGTTAGGGCGTGGCTTTTGTTCAGGTCGCAGTTACTGCACACAGCATCTTCAAACTTCTGTCCTCCTTATCGTGTTGGCAGGTTTGTATGTGTTGGTGACTTCTAGCTAAGCATTTGAGACATTTAAATAAAGCTCTGTAGCCTTTTCCTTCGGTTGAGCTGTTCTCGCAGCTTTGCCTTGCTTCTAGTGTTTGTCCCTTTCACTGAGTGGACGCACAGATTACATTGATATCAGTCCTTGTGGGTTTGACTGCAAATGATAAGTGTAATCTCACTTGTGCTTTTTCGTCATATGGGAGTTACCATAATGACCTGATGACCTGTCTCTGACTTAAAGAGCATCCTCATAAACATCCATGCTGTTATTGTGATGGCGTTTTCTGAATATATTAGACTTGTTACTTTATAATATCGAAGGTTTTTGAAAAGGCAAACAAATGGATGTTCTTCAAGGTAAATGAATAAACATGTAATGCTATGTGTTATATTCTGAATGTACAGTAGATTAAGCCCTCACACGGGAATCTTTCCCATCTAAAATGCATTCCATATGATGTGAACACAGCACTATGTATCCTGAGGGAAACACTATGCTAGTTGATATAAAATGATATGGCACAATGCAATATTGAAGTACAAAGACCCTGATGAGGGCCAAAGCATTTGTTTGAAAGTAAATGTGTGTTCCTCTCATCTAACCATGCTGGACCTGGCAACCTCTTAGTTCAATTTAAATTCATGAAATATTATCCTATACTCTGTCTGCTTGGGTTGGGTTGACGGAGCGAAAAAAAAGTCGGCCTCTGGCTTCGCTTCTAGATGGAGTTTATCTAGCAACACCCAGCTGTCACTACGACACACACACACATGCATGCATTAAGAATGCAGGAAGCCTCAGAGTTCAGCAGTGTTTGCAAGTATTTAGCAGACAGAAAATTGTTTTGGAAGATTCACTAGTGAGGCTTTAATCCTGTTTAGTTCTCTTTGTTGTTTTTTAATCTTTGCTCAATTGTGTGTGTGTGTGTGTGTGTGTGTGTGTGTGTGTGTGTGTGTGTGTGTGTGTGTGTGCGTGTGTGTGTGTGTGTGTTTACTTGACTTGATTTGTGTGTGTTTATTTATGTAAATGTGTGTGCCCTTTTATCAGCAAGTGTGTTAAGCCTATGACAGCACAGCTGCGGCCGAGCTTCCACACCATGTCACAGGATTGTTGACTGATACATCCTGCCTGTTTAACATGTTGCCTTAATATTGAGTTTAAAATATGGACTCCTCTCACAAAGCTCACACATTGACTCACAGATGTGTTCTGTTGATCAGCAGTGACAGTGTTCAGATTAGACAGGATAAAGTCTGCAGTTTAATCACTCTGGATCAACACTGTTTGCTTCCCTGTCATGGTGGAAGGTGATGTGTTTCAGTCCAACACCACAATGTTTATCCATGTTTAGCTTTCTGAAGACAAAAAGCCTAACCATGAATCTTTACTTATTATCGAGGCTTAAGTATTTCAACATTCAGCAGTGGTGGACAGTAATTAAGTACATTTACTCAACTACTGTATTCAATTACAATTTTGAGGTACTTGTACTTTACTGAGTATTTCCATATCCTGCTGCTTCATACTTCCACTACATCTCAGAGGGAAATATTGTACTTTTTACTACATTATGTACCTACTCTTGACTTTTGACTATTATTCCATTCACTTTTTAAAATCCAGACACCTGGGCCAGCTACACAGTATTTTACGTAATCCTTATTGTTGTTATTTTTGTTTATATTTAAACTTATATTTGTATTCTTATTATCCTTGCGTTATCCTCCGTAGGAACTCCTCCCTGTCCTCTCCTGTGATTTACTCTCATGCTGTTGCGGCTTTGACACCTGAATTTCCTTACAGGGATTAACACTTAACTTCTTCATAAACATTAAGTTAATGATAGAATGAAGTTTCTGATCAGTAATGAAATAAACTAAAGCAATTGTAAAAATGAATAAACCCAATACACTGAATTTTAAATAGTTATTTTGTTAAGTTTGACTTTTAATTCATCCACCACCACCTGTCCTTCACACAACATGCGCTCTACACAAAGACCCAGCACCACATGTTTCTCCTGCGGAGGCTGAAAGCTTTTAATGTCACATTCAACATTACATCCATGTACAATTTCCTCACAAAGAAAAGTAAAGGGTAAGAAAAAGCTGAAGAACTCGGAGCTTAAAGGTCGAATCAAAACAGCAATCTCCTGATGTAATCTATATATTTATTTAACGCAATAAGTCAAACAAAGAAAATATTCTCAGCTGAGGACACATTTCGCGTCGCCGTTTCCATAGACCGCATGGCTCAAAAAGCCCCATCGTTACGGTCTCACGGCTCCGCTCCAGGTGTGCCCAAACATTTGAAAATTCGCATCTAATACATGGAGTAGGCGTTGACCTTCTCCTCATTGGTCCCAGTTTGGCGCCTACACGCTCCTCCGTCAGCAGTCCGGAAGTGATGGTTTGTTGACCTGTTACTCTTAAAGGGGAAGTGCCCCTATTATGTTTGTAATACATAGTTGTGCAGAAAATACATAATTGTGCAGAAAATACATAGTTGTGCAGAAAATACATAATAGTGCAGAAACATATTCGTAGTGTCGTAATACATATTGATTGAGGTAGGACAAATACATGTGATAGTCTTTCCAGTGTGGATTAATGAAGATCAGGATTAATTTACCTGACAATTCCCCCTTTACACACCATTTATGGTGTGTATAATCTCCAGTAAATATAAGGCACCGAGTGGTGTACAAATTCATCATATGGTATACAAGAATACATTCATAGTGCACTTGTTTTTATTCCAGTCATAAAAATACCTTCTGTATAAAACCAAAGAACTTCATTTGTTATTCCAGCATAAAGACAATTAGCTTCAGTATAATAAAAAACACTTCCAGTAAAAGACAGTAAATATTAGTAAACTTTTAATGTCTGTATAAGATTGTAATATCTGTATACGACTGAGAGACTGTAACTACAATAAAGTCAGTGGCTTCGGTATGGCAGCAAAGAACACTTTGTAGAGTTATTCACACGAAATCATCTTCCTGGCTGTCGTGTTCCTGCTCTATATCATAGTCTATGAGTACCCCACTGTTTGATGCTGGCTCTCTGCTGAGTCGGTCAAGTCCTTTCAAAGCTCTGGTAAAGGATCCATCAGGGGCTGTGTTATTTGGGATGAAAGTACAACACAGAGCCAAACAATTTGCACACACCCCCTTTTTCAGCTAGCACCATGTCTAATGCAATTTCGTTCTGTAATCAGGCTAGTTCTATCAAATTGCATAAATCTATGGAGAGGGGCTGATACTCGTGTACATTTGTTTTGTTATTGTGGAATCAATCAATCTCGTCATGCGGCTTCTAATTTATGGTATATAACAACATCCACTACAGTAAGTATTTAGAATCAGAATAATCTTTCTTGTCATGTAGGTTTTCACCTACAAAGAATTTGCTCTGGGTTAGCTGGTACATGAATATAAAAAATGCATAAATATTTACAAAATATAAATCGGTGGAGATAATGTACAAATTAATATAGCTATTAATGCTGAAGATACCAGTGACATGAGAACTCTCCATCTCCCGGACCGTCTTTCCATAGCATCACCAGACTAATTCTCTACCCCTGAATTCTCTGCTAATTCTTTATATAATGTTGTCAATCTTTGTAAGGCTCTAGTAACTGATCTCTTTGAAACAGTATTATTTGATATAATCGTGCAACAGGATGATCCAACATGGCACACACACACCTTTCTCTGCTAGGAGCACGTCTAAAGACATTCTATCATGTCAATAAGCTGGAAGCTGCTTGTTGTTCAGCTTGTCCCTTAACGGCATCCCTTGTAATAATTAATAAACCTCTGTTAGATGCAATGAATGTAATTAGTCCACATTCTTATTAGTAGTTGCCCATCATAAAAACAATGAGTCAAAACCTGCTCCAATTTGATCTCTGGCACTCCCCGGGGGACTCCTACTGCATCTCTTGTATGCTGTGGAGCTGAAGCTCTCCCCAGGTGCTGTGTTTCTCTTCAGCCGAGTTCAAGCTCACAAGAGTTTGACCTGTTGTGGGCCAAACATAGAAACACTCGACCAGTGTCATCAATGCACATATTTCAGTCTTGTGCTATTGGTTCTGTGAGTTGGAAATCTCTTAATGAGATTTTTGCAAATTGGGCTGAGTGGTTCTGTTACACTGTGCATCATTGTTAACAGACAGGTTTACTCTGTTATTGGTCCGAGTATTACTGGGACTGGGCTTAAAGCAAGGAGGGGCCTGACTGGTACACACACACACACACACACACACACTATATATTTACTGAGCTAGTGGTATACAGTTTACAGTCCAGCCACATATTCTTCTCCACATATCCTGTCTCCCTGCTATTCTATTTCTTACTGTAGTATCTTTATATCCTTTCCTACTGACTGCTTGGAGATTGCAGTCTTCTTGTTTTCTACCTTTATCCTAAAGTGTCCTTGTGGACCTGCTCCTAAAACCTCTGCTGCCTAAAACAAACAGTCTCTAATCTCTGGGATGCGATGAAACGATGGTGAGGAATAATGGATCACAATCATTTATTTTCTTACATGTCACTCCTCTCCGTGGCAGCTGTGTTCCTCTGCCCACCTGACCTGTTCTGCATATTGTTAGGGAAGAGGGACAGGTTATTACGTCACAGAAATCAAATTTGATGTGGTTGTGCAGTCTCAGGTGTACAGGGCTATACTCACCCTCCTGTGATGACTCTGACCCCCATGTCACAGTCCCCTTCTAAAACTTCGGGTTGTTGAATCTTCACTGATGGTGAGACAAGCGCCCCTATGGGTACCACCTCCCTGTGTAGTCAGACTTCACCACGAAGAGGTCCAGTTTCTGCTTTATGGAGTCAGTGTCTCTCACAGGAGTGGTGATATATTTATGTGTCACCAGGATATATTTTTCTCTCCCTCTTCTTCCTTTCCAAATGGTGGTATATTTCTAAATATGGCTCTGATAGTTTTCCCGGCACAGATAGGGAAACTTGGCATGATTTCCAGTGTTCTTTTATACCATTAGTCTTTCACACTTATTTACATCAACACTGATTATTGTACCGTAAATGTTCTTATTCTGTCTAATGTTTTATGTTTTTGCAGTGCAAGTACTTTGACCTGCAATTCTTACATAAAGCTTATTATTATCATCATTATTATTATTATTATTATCCTTTACCCACATTACCTTATTTTACAGTTCATTTAGCTGTAAACACTTTAGCTACTGTCATAGCGTCTACTGTATGTGTTGGAAATACTTCAGCTCATTTTATATACACGTCTATAATCGTTAAACTACATTTATTTCCTTCATATTTATTTAGTTCAGAATATCCGTTTCTCGGCATTCGGCCTTTGAATCAAATGCTATGAATATACTCTATTAATATAATACTCAATATAATACTCCCCCTTTTGAGACATGGTCAAATACCGTGTCTCAATACACATTTATATCATTCTCGGTAGTACTGAGTTCTTCTCTGGTCAAGTGTTCTTTCGTCAGTCGTCTCTGTCTTGTATGTAATTATTCTTAGTCCAAACGGCTTGTTCTTACTTTATAGCTGCATTCTGCATCTCTTTCAATATCTCTGTCTTGTGTTCTGGTGTGTTTGTCTTCTCATTTACATATTGTTGTCTACTGAAACTGGATCAGTTCTTATCATATGTGTTGTGCCTTTATATAAAGCAATATACTTTGGTAGCTTTACTGCCTTCAATAAGTCTTCTATTAGAGTGAGTAATATGTTTGTTAGTCAATGTTACCATACCTGTATGCTGTACTTGTTGAGCAAACACATGTTGAACATGCATAGTCACTGTGTGTGTAGATATTTACAACTTTGTCTTTCTTTAATCTGCATGTCTCTGTCAATGCTATCAGTTCTGCTGCTCTGCTGACAGATGATTGGGTAGAGCTTCTGCTTTTAATACGTCGGTCTGTGTCACTACAGAAATCTTGTCACATTCGGATCCTCTAGGTTACTTTACATGATCTGTTATCAAACATTTCTATCTCTGGTTCCTCTTAGGGAACTGTCAGTCAAGTCTGGTCTTGGTGAAGTTCCTTGTCCGTCTCTGTCGTTCAGTCATGTGATTCTCCGTCCTCAGCTGTTGGAAATAATGTAGATGGATCAAAGTTGTACATTATTCTATAGTCAGATGCGGTTGTGAAAACGAAACTGACACTGCATGTGTCACTGTTAAAGTCAATGGCCTGAATAACACTTGATGCAGAGGCCTGACCTGCCATTGGAAGCTGCAGTTACTGCTCATGTGCGGTCAGGCATCGCCTTATCTACTGGGTCTAGTTGTGAAGAGTAGTGAACCACTGGTCTACTCTTATCTCCATGGTTCTGTGTTAATACTAATGTCATGAAGTCTGCTGTTTAGATAAAAGGCTTCTTATAGTCTGGTATTTCTAAAACAGATGAGTTTACCAAAACTTTATTTTCTTAAATAATTTGTCAGCTGTTTCGTTCCCTATTATCTTACAAACTCTCTTCACCATATTTCTTCCTCATGACATTTACGATCGGACCCTCAGGAGCTTCTAGCTCCCTACACTGTTTAGACTAAACTCTCAGAAGATTCTATCTCCCTACTATTCGTCTGTCGACGATTATAGTCTTTCACAAAATGTCATGAGGTTTGAATATTTTTGGGAGAGGTGGGAACGGACAGCCATCCAAGAGGGAATCACGCCAGCCTTTTACAGAGGGATACAAAGAAGCCGTGACCGTGTGTGTTAAATGAGTTATGCTGACACTTCTTGACTAAAGTCTTTTATTATTATTTATTATTCTGAACGTAATCTATCATTAGCTGGTATTTTGCGGCTCTGTTCTGTTCTAATCATTTCTGTCTGCTCCAGAATTACACAAAAAGTCTACATATCTGTCATCCACACACTTATTAAACATGTTTTCTCAAAAACATATAAGAGACAGTTTTCTACACTTTACAATTCAGCCTCCTTTAATTGACTATGATAGTGTGTGTGAATGCAGATATACAACCTGGTTCCGGAAGTGTGGATCCCCGTTGCTGGGGAGTCATGTTCTCTTGTCAGTCCTTTTTCTCACGTCAGTCCTTTTTCTCACGTCCGGTCTACAGTCTGGGGTTCTGGTTTCACCTTTTTCTTCTCTTTAGCTTTCCTCAATTCAATTGGATTTTAATTGTAATTTACCAATTTGTCTGCTGGTGCACAGTTTTAAATTTAGGTGCGCTTTAATTGCCATTCCACAGGTGGAGGTGTTTAAATTTTGTAAAGTTTCTATAAACTTTTAGTTGTAGTCTCAATTTTGTCCACCAGAGGCATTTAGCTATCAACCGGATGTGGGTCTTTTTTTTTTTTTTTTTTTTTCACCAGATGAAGAAGGATAGAAAATGGAGGTTTCTTTGTTCTGAATTTTCTCTCCTTCCAGTTTGGAGAAAACTTTTTGGTTTAATCACTCGGTCACTACATCACTTATGCATTTTATTTCCACCCAAAATGCTCCAGCATAAGACTCAAGGTTTAGTTTATCACAATTTACTTTTACTACATAAGTAGGCGGAATTAGCGACCCAGCATCACGTGGCCACCGTTAGCTGGTCCTAATCTCTGAGGCCTTTCACAAAAACGTCTCCTTCTTTCACGTTTTTCCAACTTAAAACTACTTCACATACACTCCCCGTCTCTTTGATTTCACAACCGTCCCCCAGTCAGTTTGAACAGTTTTCACCCGTTCTACAAACTCCAATGCATTAGCTAAATATCAACGCTAGCTTAGCCTCGCCTTAGGCCTGCTTTAGTCACACTTTACTCACAACAATACAACAATACACAAATCTTTACATGTTTTACACTATGCTTGCCGCAAAGAAGATGATATACAACATCTGAGACTATGAGGCGATCGTCATCGGTTCTCACGTAATTCAGGATTATAATCACTATTCTTCTTTGGTAAACAACACTAGCTTCTAAGCCACGCTTCCCTTAAGTCTTTGAATTAAACTATACCTATCTGCCTGCCAAAGGACTTCTTTAACATTAAACTAACTAAGCTTTCTTAGCTACCTTCCTTAGGTGTTTTCGTATTAAACTATATCAATGCAAGCTTACCATAAGCTTTATCCGGTACCAGACCGGACACCCTACCTCGGGCTTTGTTTGATTAATCTATAAGTTCTCTCAGAACTCTAACCAGACTGCGCTGGAGCCCTCCCTAGGCTTTTAATACGTATCGTTAACACAAATAATATTTTCGATGCTTGTTCTTATCACTTGTATTTCAACATTCAGGATTGCTTTTTTATCGTTTAACAGCAGTTGTATTAGCTATGACCGTCGAACATTGTTGCTGGCATTCATTAATAAGTTTTCCTAGTCTACCTGCAGTGAATATTTGTCTTAACCGGTGTTCACCCTCACCTGATCTTTTGCACGTGCAATGAATACCAGTCAACGATGCTCGGCGATCGTTCTTCACTTCTCCTTTCGGGATGCCCACCCAGGGACGCCAATTAAAGGGTAAGAAAAAGCTGAAGAACTCGGAGCTTAAAGGTCGAATCAAAACAGCAATCTCCTGATGTAATCTATATATTTATTTAACGCAATAAGTCAAACAAAGAAAATATTCTCAGCTGAGGACACATTTCGCGTCGCCGTTTCCATAGACCGCATGGCTCAAAAAGCCCCATCGTTACGGTCTCACGGCTCCGCTCCAGGTGTGCCCAAACATTTGAAAATTCGCATCTAATACATGGAGTAGGCGTTGACCTTCTCCTCATTGGTCCCAGTTTGGCGCCTACACGCTCCTCCGTCAGCAGTCCGGAAGTGATGGTTTGTTGACCTGTTACTCTTAAAGGGGAAGTGCCCCTATTATGTTTGTAATACATAGTTGTGCAGAAAATACATAATTGTGCAGAAAATACATAGTTGTGCAGAAAATACATAATAGTGCAGAAACATATTCGTAGTGTCGTAATACATATTGATTGAGGTAGGACAAATACATGTGATAGTCTTTCCAGTGTGGATTAATGAAGATCAGGATTAATTTACCTGACAAAAGCAAAATAAACCTCACAAGAATCATGAAGCATGCAAGCAAAACCACAAAACAGTCCTGCAGTAAAAGAAAGGCAGACCCTTGATCCACCTCTGGTTTCCAGCCAGTTTATGTCAATACCAGTGGTATGTTATTCTGGATCGCCTGAATGTTAAGTTATTACCCAGACACCTCAAAGGAAGCACATAAGTTGATGTTGCTTAGTGAGACCGGCCTTGGAAACTGTCATGGACAACAAGTCAACTTGTTAGCACTTAGCTAATACTTGGTATCTTGTTGTTAGCATGAAGAGAGCAGGAAGTCATGTCAGACTATGACTCACATAAATCATTGTTCCTGTGTTTACAGATCAAACACAAATAATATCCAATTGTAAATACTTAAAAACATTTGTAGATTGTTAGTTACTTGAGTTTGTCAGGATTTTGTGTGTTTTCCTATCAAAACGTGTGATCCCATGGCAGTGCTGTGGGTGCAGTAAAACGTATAATGGCTCAGCCCTCACCCGCCCTGAGGCGCTGCGAACCCAACAAGCTGTTTCATTAGTCTGGGTGTTCTGACATGACTAACACTGGGAGGAAAACACTGTGCTCGTATCAGTTGTTTTATCTCTTTCCCATCTTCCCTATTATGATGTAATGCCTGTAGCGTGCAGTGTGTGTGTGTGTGTGTGTGTGTGTGTGTGTGTGTGTGTGTGTGTGTGTGTGTGTGTGTCCGCTGGGCTTTTCAGAGGGGAACTACTGTTATGAGCCTTTTTTTCTCCAGCGAGGATATTGATCATAGCTCATTGATCGAGCTGCACTTGTATACTTGAATGGTATATTCAGGATTAGGGTTCTTGGGAAATATACCTCCACCAGTACTGAGCAGCTCTTTCAGACTCTTCCCCATTTATGTGATTATATTAATTTATCTCACAGCCCTTCTTCTGCCAGAACTTTGTCTCAAAATGTTAACATGCTCACTTTTGAACCATTTAAAATTTGATTAGGGTTTCATAAATGATTAACCATTAACCATTATGAATATAAAATACAACACTAAAGCCTGACCAATGTATTTGCACTCCAGTTTAAGGCTGTAATTGGGTTATCGCAGATATATATCTGTGAAGTAATTTGCACAAAACACAAAGTACAGCCAAGGCTGATGGAAATGCTTAAGTTTTGCAGATATTTAGTCATAAAACAATATATTGGACACAATAAAATGTTGCCCTGAGGGTGGAGCAGAGGATCACAAATAGTCAGTATCCTTCATTCTCTGGGAACCATGAGCGTATGTTCCAATGGTTGTGCCAATCAATCTAGTAGATGGTAGGATATTTCACAGGATATATGTTATTAATCCTGTTGGGACCAAGTTTCATGACAATCCATCTCCTAGTTGACGAGATGTTTCAGTTTGGACTAAAGTGGTGGACTGACAAACGGACAGACTTTGCCATCCCTAGAGCAATGATGCTAACACGGCTGAAAACTGTGAATAGCTGAATGTTTGTGTGCAACAGAGGTTCAATTTATTCAGCTAATGGGATAGAACAGCGTTAAACTTTATTATCTGACTCCTCTTCTACTCCAGCAGCTTCAGGTTACAGCTCTGATATGTCCATGTGGTTTGCTGTTTGTTTGCTGTTATTATCTCAGAGTATGTTGCTGTGCTGTGCTGGCTGAATATGAGAGGTTGAACTGTGAACCACCCACTGCTGCCCAGCAACATCTAAAAGCCCCATGCTTAATTCTGCTCCAGTTCCCTCTACATTGTGAGGGGGGGGGGGGTTAAACCAGATAGCCCTAACATACATGAAGCAGCATGAGTGTTTTTGAACAGGACCATGGATTATGAATGAGCATTTACACAGAGCTGGTACACTGGTACGCCTACCTTTTTCATTTAGTGGATCGATTAGGTGCGCCCATAAATCTTCCCGGCCATGCTATCGTCGCTCTCTTTGAAATAAATGTAATTCAAAAATGTTGGCTTCTGGCCGAATCATATCTGAGCCACGAAAGGTTGGACAAGGGTGGGAACGGGTGGTTGTTTGAGCAAGTTGCTTCTTCTTCACTGCCATCAGAAGTGTTGGGAGCAGTGTCTCAAACGTAAAGTGGGGCTGTTTGATGTGCAGACAGTATGTGATAGTCATATTGGAAGATTTTGTGATATTTAAGGGGATTGCTACAGATTTAAAAACATTGAAAGCTTCTGCCAGAGCCTCAGCAGATAATACCAGAGTCTGAGAACATAATAAGAATCTTAATAATGATCTTCATTTATAGAGCCAAAGACTTGACAAAGTGCTTGACAAAGACAGCAAAATAAAAACAGACAAGTCATAAATCATATTTAGTGGTTAAAACCAAACTAGTGTAGAAACGGTAAGAATAGGAAACCATTAACACACTCAAGAATAGTCAGGAAAGACTCTCCAATAAAAATAATAACCCTGATGATGTCATAGTGATGTCATCAGGGATATCTTAGCTTGGGCTCAAACTATCTTTTCTAACAAAAAGTGTTTTTTACAAACAGGAACAATACTCAACGATGTGTCCTCATGGCTTTGCTGCCTTGACGTTTCTTTAGTGCCACTTCCTGGTCTTATTTACCTCTCAACAAATATCACAGAAAGTTTCCTCAAACAACTGCTTTCTGGATTTTAATGAAATTTGCTTATGATTGTTGTGGCCACCAGAATACCAGAGAATACCAGAGAATTCCTTTAGCACCACAATCCGGCCAAAATAAAACAAACTAACTGGCTGAGTAGCATTGAATGTACGGAACACATTCATGTTCCCCAGAGGATGAAGCCTTTCCATTTTAGACACCAGCATAAGCCAACTTGTCAAGTCTATACATACAATGTAGCGAGGATAAGAGTGCCATGTAATGTGCTTATCACATGATCACATGCTCCTAAGATTCAGCCCCTTTGAATTTAAATAACTCCTTTCCCTTTCCTGTCATGTGTCCCTCTGGACAAACTACTTATTTAACCTCCTGGTACTGTTCCGGATCTTTAAAAAGCATTATTGATAACATATTATTTGTCCCTTCAAACACTTAAACATTGTGTTTAGAGAATATTTCAACATCTGGCCAGCTTCTAAGGCTTTTTTCATTTTTTTGTCAAATTAAGCAGCTTTGAAAAAATTCTATTATAAGTGCCATATATCCATTCACAGTCAACTCAACTAAACAGATTCAGTCACACATGAGATTAAATCAACAGTTTTCCTCCTCATCCTCACTTTGAAATGATAATCACGCCCTCATGACTTCTGCCAGGCTGTTGTGAGACCACCATGACACTCGTGTCCTTGTCCATTATTAACTTCAGTCTGATGCACTTTGTTCTGATGGATAAGATACCGTTTGAGAGATGTTTACTGCACTTTACAACCCTGCATTGTCTGTGGTTCTCAAACCTTGTAATGCCTTAAAACAAAGTGACTTCCCCCTGTCATGGCGTGCATATGGTGAACAACTCAACCAGAAAATGATTTTGCCTTATCGGCTTGTTTGATTTGATTCATCATCACAGGAGGCCTGGAGGCTGAAAACTCTTTAGAAAAAAATCACACATGATGTGAATTTATTAAGAGTTAATTTTTCTATCTTCTTCATTATGTTAAAGAAAGCTCAGGGCTCAGACGGAGAAGAGCTGCTCTCGATGAGGTCACACAGTCCCTATGATATGAATGTGGTTGGGTGTTGTGTCTCAGAGACTTTAACCAGAAAAAGATTATGTGAAGATGTTTAGGAGGAAAGATGAAACTCCATCTTCTCATTTCTTTGGCTTAATGGTGGTCAAATATAAAGGTATTAAATACAGCCTTAAAACTAAACTAAACACGGAACAGTATGAGTCTTCTTCAAGACTGGATGAAAAGAAAAGAAACAAACAAAAACAAAAAAAGACAGACCTACACACACACACGCACACACACACACACACACACACACACACACACACACACACACACACACACACACACACAAATCAATGAAGCTGCTTTATTTAAGAGGTTTAATGGAGGCGGGTTATTAGCTCTCTGAAGCTGGGCACCGGTTCACTCACAGCACATGGCTTGAAGATTCACTGTCCCTTCTACATGTACCGTAATTTCCGGACTATAAGCCGCGACTTTTTCCCCATTTTGCGACCCTGCGGCTTATATAACAGTGCGGCTTATCTATGGATTTTTACAGCTAACGGCCACTAGGGGAATTCCTAAATCTATGGATTTTACAGGTTACAGTCCACCGGATGCAGGGAAAGAGCGCGCAAAAGTAGCGAGTGGTACGAGAGACAGACGGACATTACGAGAGCGAGGCAGTGTGTGAGACACCCTCATTATGGAAATATATATATTTATTTCGAGGAGTCTTATTTTGTTAAATATGCTTTTATGTTGATACTCCTGAAACCGGATACTCCTGAAACCGGCACTTTCTGGGGGTTCGCGCCACTTTTTCGGGAGACGGAAAGAAGGATACGCTGAAGAGAGGGGTGCATGTCCAAAAACCCCGACTGTGGAGTTACCGTATGATGATGACTTCCATGTGTTTCTTCTGTTTCAACGGTAATTTATGGACAAATTAAGGAAAACACCAACGGTCAGAGACAATAAATGCTGATTGAACAGGCAGAAGTTCTCCATCGTTATTTCCTGGTTCTACACAACACAACGCAGAGTCGATCGTGGTGTCAGCTACAGACCGGCTACATACACATCAGTCAATTTAGCGTCTGCGGCTTATAGCCCAGTGCGGCTTATATATGTACAAATTAGTCAATTTAGCGTCTGCGGCTTATAGTCAGGTGCGGTTTATAGTCCGAAAATTACGGTATGTTTAAAATAAAAACATGAATCTGTGAATTATTTTAATAGCTCAGTGTTGTGTGCAAGATGTATGTTTATAAATGTCAGTGGCACGGCCAACTGTACCTTGCACATGTTTAAAGTAAAAACATGAATATATATATTAATATATGTATTAATTGAATAGCTTAGTATTGAATGCACAATAACAGGGTAGCCATGTGTATACATGGCACTAGGCCCAGTTTAATATAAAACCATTTTATACAATATGTATAGTAGGGGGTCCCTGCTCCATCTCTCCATCAGTTTGGGGGTCCTTGGCTTTAAGTCATTTATCAAGCAAACATTTGCTGATTTTGTCCCTTTAGTTTTACTGTAAATAGAAGGTGTTGAGCTTTTGAATGGACAAAACAAATAGTTTATAGATGTCCCCTTGGGCTCCGGGAACTTGCGATGAGCATTTTTAAAATAAATGTGCTTGATTAATTGGAAAAATAATGCACAGATTAATTTATAATAAAATAAATCTGCGGCCTTACATACAACTGTAATGCACTTTTTTGAGGCTGTGTTGAAAATGTAAGCATGAAAACATTTTGTATTACCGTAGAAATCTATTCCTCATTTCCACACTCCTTTTGTGGTTTGATACTCCATCACCAGAAAGCCCCAGCCTCTCCCTGTTCCTCCTCCAGCTGAGGTGGAAGCTGTTCCGGATGCACTCACTTGTTGTTAATGTGCCGACTGTGATGAGCTGACATTTGCCGTCGACAGCTTTGTTCTGCATGAGTGTGCTGTGTCTGCTCAAATCACACCACCGACAAACTTGCAATGATATCCGGAAATGCAGTCACACTGCCGCGCACCTTCCCCAGGCATCACTAAAACTGCTTCATCTCTGAAGGTAGGCTAAACTTGGCAAACAAATAAAGAGGAGGAAATTGCAGAGAGAGAGAAACCTGCTGTTCCTGCTGAAAGCTGGTCCTGTTTCTGCCCGTTTATGGTTTAACTTTTGCAAATCCCATCTTCAGCTTTGGGATTTACAGCAGGCTAAACTCTTTGGCCAGGTCCATCAATCTTTCCTCTAATGCTCATCTAAAAGCAAGTCAGGTTTTACATGATTCTTTCCTTCACTCTGCTACTCCAGCATCTACTTTATTCCTCTCAACCTCTTAAAAGCCTTTTTATCCCTTAAATTTCCCGTTAAACAGCTTTAAAGAGGGGGAAGAATATATTTTCCTGCCCTGTTTGACAGCTTCACATATATTCTGGATCGTTTGTTCCATGATGGGTAAATAATTCAAGCCAAAGGCGGCATTCTGTATGACGCATCTGGAAATGAGTACATGTTCTTTGCATTCCTTTACTATTCACATGTGTGGGATCTGTGTTCAACATCCTTAAAATAAATGTAAACATGACCCCACTGGTGGGTTCAGCAGGGATGTAAAATGGCTGCTGGGTGTATTTAGACATTTAACCTCCTCACAAAGCATCCCGCAGGTTTTTCCACTCAGTCTGACGTTTGTCTCTGTCTCTCTCTCTTAGTGAGCTTCATGGACTGCGGTAGAGGGGGGGTGTGGATTGAGGTTGGAGATTCGTCTGACTTCAGGGTGAGTGAGGATGGTGTGGTCTATGCCCTGCGGCGCCTCAGCCTGGTGGGAAAGGGAAAAGCAGTGGAGGTGATCTACGCTCGAGACCTGCAATCCAAACAGGTCTGGAAGACCAGAGTGCACCTCCACGTCCGTCCACAGGGGAACAGCACAGGTCCTGAACAGGTAAAACAGCAGCAGTGTTTCCATGTAAACCCTTTCGTCTCTTTATTTGACTCTGCTGAGCTGAAAAATGTTTGATTCTAAAAGCTTCTTAACTCTCCACCATGATACATGTGTCCATGTGTTCAGCTTTACTGTATGCTAAAGAGAAGGCCGAGGTAAAAACAGGAAACTACATGCATCGTTATTGTCCCTAACTTTACCACCATGAGCACACACAACATTATTATTATTTTTATGGATAAACTGTTGACTAAAGATGTAACCTTGGGCCCAGGAAACTTGTGATGGACATTTTTCTCTTCTTTTTATATTTAATAGATGAATTGATTAAAAGGTTATTGAAAAATATAATTGATAGATGAATCAATAGTGACAATAATTGTAGTTGCACTCTTAATTTGGTTATTAATGGAGCTTGGTTTATAAGTTAACAATGCGCAGTATCATATTCAAGGAAAAACAGTGTGCAGCTCAATGCTTGTGTACGTCCTCACAGTGCACACAGATCTACTGCCTCTGACTCACTGGATATTTGATTAATCACGAGTTCATTAACACATACAGAAGCTGACAGCGTTAACACATCGAACCTGGATCTGAGTCTGAGGATGTGTGAAGCTCAATTATTAGACAGTCTGAGCATGATGGGCTCTTATTCCCCCCCCCCCCCCCTCAATGCTTCAGTAATGTTGGATGAACTGTACACACATAAAATCAGCTCCTCTGGCCCAGCAGGCGGCTGAGGTTGGCCAAGTGCTGATTGCAGAGACAAAGTGAGTCAAACAGCCATCTGTTGGTTTGTTTCATGTACAACAGCGATAATAAGGCTCTCTGCATGTATTTAGACCAGACACTGGCCTTGATTGGCTGTTCTTCTAAACACAGCCCCAAATAGCCGGCTGCCATATGCTTTAGCTGCTATCAGTGAGGAGGATAATCAGTGAGAGTGAGAGAAGCTGTCAACAATCCTTCATAAGGAAAACCACGAGGAGCAGCCATGGCAGTTAGCAGCCAGTCACTCGCCAGGGGAGCAGAGTCAGCACTGTGCCCTTCATCTGAGAGGAAGGACCAGGGCTGTTATAAAAAACTGAAGAGTGACACAAACAGGCATCATATTTACAGCCAAGCTCCAAATGTCAATCAAATCAAACAACACCTTAGTTATATCAAGTGTTTGTCCTCTACATGGTCACTACATTCTTTGAAATGTTCTCAAATGTATAATTCTCCGATGTATTAACTTCAACTGCATAGAGAAACAGGCCTCTATTTCAAACATATTGCACACCGGCCTTTACTTCTAATTCCCCCTCTGATATGATGAAGTACATAGTTCATCATATTTGAGTTTGAAGCCTCCCGGTTTTTGACTTTTGATTGAATTTACAATTTAAGTCAAAACGTCTTACATGTTACATGTTGCGTTGATGTATATTTCCATAGCATTATTTCAAAAGAGTCACGTCATACTTCTCTGCATGCTCTTTCTCCAGTAAAAATTGTTATTCTTTTCATTCAGTAGTAGACAATTCAAATATAAAAATATTTTATATTTATATACTTCCAGCATCTCACACTTTCTGAGTCTTCCTAGGCTTTTATTGTGAAACACCTAACAGGAAGTGTTGCATTGACTGCAGCTCATCAACAATCCAAAGGATGGATCAATTGAAAGGACTGGAATGTGTCTCACGGGCTCCTAACAGTAACAGAGAAACCAACAACAACAAGGACAGCAACACTAGATACACACAGATACAATTGAAGGATCTGTGTCAAATCACTCACTATGAGGCAAAGTCTGTCATTAATCATCTGCTCTTTTATTCCTGTGCGCTTGTATTTTCCAGTTCCATGTAATCCAGTCCTGGCTTTTTGTTTGTGTTAGTAATTTACTTGATGACCTTGATGACTCAGATATCTTGATTATTCTCCTTTAGTTTGTATTTTTTTCAATGTATTCTATAAAATATTTATACTTTATAAAGTATGAAGACATTTATTGTATTTCATAAATTAAATGTACTTGAATCAAAGACTTACAAAACCTGCTGAAAATACCAACCCAGCCTCCAAGGTCAGGGGCGGAACTCCCCGTGAGCAGCAGGTGAACTGTGGGGGGGCAGAGTCAATGAGAAGCTTTCCTTTTCCTTAACATCCACTGTGTGTGAAGCCTAGGCACACGCACGCACGCACACACACATACACACACACACACACACACACACACACACACACACACACACACACACACGCACAGTGACAGGTGGTGGTCATTTATCAGACAAACTATAATGAGAGCATTAATCCAAGCCACTGGAATGAGGTCAGAAATACCCTGAGTCACCAAGCCTTCCCAGCAGGCTTGCTCTGCAGCTCAGCTGTGTGTGTGTGTGTGTGTGTGCGCGTGTGTGTGTGTGTGTGTGTGTGTGTGTGTGTGTGTGTCTGTGTGTGTGTGCGTGTGTGTGTGTGTATGCATGCGTGCAGCCCAGGACACAACTCTTGTTTAATCTCTGCAGGTAAAGCCCAGTGATGCAACACTGACTCAGCGGGTACCAGAGATCTTATTTCCATGGCGCAGCGTGGTTGTCATGGGTGATGGCACTCTGAGGCGGGTGAAAAGGGACTGGGTCATTCCGCCTATCAACGTCCCTGAGAACTCACGAGGACAGTTCCCCGAGGACCTCGTCAGAGTAAGAAAAACACACACACACACACACACACACACACACACACACACACACACACACACACAGAAGCAGACCTGTAAGTTGAACAGTAAGGGGGATATTGCGATAAGCAACTGGAGATAAAAGCATGAACTAGTTTTCATCCGGCTGTGACAAAAAGCCTCTTACTTTAGATGATTTAAAAGGCACTTTTAAGTTGCTGACACGGCTTGGATGATCATTAGCATTTCACTGCCTGCTACATTACATGGACCTTAAGGACCAATAGAACAATACATTTTGTAATTTAGGCTTACATTCTGGTACAATCAATTATTTAGGCTGTTAATGCACTCAACTAGTGATTTAATGTGACTCAGCCTTCCTTGGGATCTGCATAATAATGTAACATACATTGTGTTTTTGGTTGATGATGAAACATGAAGCAGCTGAGCAAGAATTGAGCCCTGGGGAACTCCACATAATGCCTAACTCTCCAGACATAATGTAGAAATACCTGATGTTGTATTTTTTGTTAGGATGTAAACCGTGCAAGCACTGACCCAGACAAGCATCCCCATTCTCAGAGCAACAGTCACTCGCTTTGTCTTTCTGCTTCTATCCATGTAGCTGGCACTGCTACGTTACACATTAAATAATGGAATCTCATTGTAGACCTTGGCGAGCAGCGTATGTAACAAAATAATCTGAACTCCTGAGTTTAGATTTGTTTAGATAAACTGCTCCCAAAGCTTCAAAGTGAAATTCTTCTCTTCAGTTTTTGTATCTATATTGCAGCAGTCTCAAATGTGTACACTTTATTTGGTGGTATGCAGCTAAAAGCTAGCTATGGAGCTAAGGGTAACGCTTTGTTCTAAAAATACAACAACTATTGATTCCATTTAGCTTTTGTTGCACTTTTAGAAGCCGTTGTTCCTGTAGCATGACATTATATGCCAATCTTTACTTGACTAAAACAAATGTGTATCGGTTGTCTTCCCCATCCACTTCTATACATAATCCTGCCGATGATACTGCTTTCTCTTTTCTGTGGATCAAATGTTGTTAAACCTGCAATGGTTCTTGTAGTAAAAGGTGTTTCGTCCATATTCCCCCTTTTTTGTGGTTTGCAAACATGCTTGAGTTGATGTCGAGCCCTGTCTTCATAGTCTTCAACACAACATAATTTCTGTCAAATGTTGTATTTGTACTATGTTGTTTATCCTGTACACACGACATCTATTGCACGTCTGTCCGTCCTGGGAGAGGGATCCCTCCTCAGTTGCTCTCCATTTTTCCCCATTTTTCTTTTAGGAAGTTTTTCTTTGTGCGATGCGAGGGTCTAAGGACAGAGGGTGTCGTAACCTGTACAGTCTGTAAAGCCCACTGAGACAAATGTATAATTTGTGATATTGGGCTATACAAATAAATTTGATTTGATTTGATTTGATTTGATAGTGCTGCCTTTCTCTTCTTTGTGCAGATCATATGGACAGCGTGCAGGATATTTATGGTGCACCACGCATCACAGTTTATTTTGAATTCAGCTCAAATCAGATTTTCTGTAGTTATCTAGCAGCAGCCTCAAGCATTTGCTGAGTTTTGCTTGTGCAAGCCTAAAGTCATACTGACATACAAGACACATCCAGTTTACACTCATAAAGTTTAGCTTCACTTGTGTATTATTATGTTTTACCTTTAAACAGGTAGTCATTCTTACTAGGAGGACATGTCTTCCAAACTACACTGACAGCAGTCAGGAGATGACACAATAAAGTGAAATATTATGTTTATTTTGTGCAGGGACTTTTATAATGACTGTACTATTTACTGCTAACCACATACAGTGAAATTGTTCCGCCTCCGTCCTGTGTAGTAAATTAATTGTAAATCCTTCCCTGCTCCTCCCCGTTTCAGATCCGCTCAGACCGGGATAACAACCGGATGCTGCGTTACAGTGTTACAGGCCCCGGGGCCGACCAGCCTCCGACCGGCATCTTCATCATCAGCCCAATCTCAGGCCAGCTGTGCGTCACCAAGCCTCTGGACAGAGAGCACATCTCCAACTTCCATGTAAGACTCTTCACACACAGCTAAGATCAACAGCAAGGCAAACATTTAGCGTTTCATCCAGGTCATTTTTACTTACAGACACCTTCACTCTGTTTGTTTTTTGTTCTTTTCTGCACCTGAAATCCAAAAGACTTTGTTACAGAGTCCCTCAAGGTCTTATGTCAGAGGACAGGACAGTAAACAAGCTACAATTCCAAATTGTGCCAATTACATCGACGAAAGATAATATAGAAAATTCATACTGTAAGGTTATACAATACAATTTGGTTCTAAAATTGGGTCTAAAAAGTATCTGGTTCAACCCCTGGTTGGAAAACAACAGGGACATTTGAGTGTTGTAAGGGCACAACACTCTAGCTGCACACAACTAATATAGTTTTTCACTCAAAGAAAAAGTTCAACATTTTTGAAAATCCCTTTCTTTCCAAGAGTGAGATGAGAGGATTGATACCACTCATATGAGCTTAGCTTAGCACAAAGACTGGAAGTAGAAGAAACAGCTGGCCAGGCTCAGTCCAAAGTGAAGAAAATACACTTCCCAACACCTAAAGTTAATTAGTTAGTTATTTCAATCATTCGTTCATTCGTTCATTCGTTCATTCGTTCATTCGTTCATTCGTTCGTTCGTTCGTTCATTCGTTCATTCATTCAATCGTTCGTCAGTCAGTTAGTTAGCTATTTATCTAGCTAGTTAGTTAGCCAGTTAGCTAGCTTTGGACTAAGTTAGTTAGTTAGTTAGTTGTACACACTGTTAAAATATATACACACATACTGTATAAATATATATATACTGTATACATATATATATATATATATATATATATACTGTATAAATATATATATATATACTGTATAAATATATATATATATATATATATATATATATATATATATATATATATATATATATACACACATATATATATATATATATATATATATATATATATATATATATATATATATATATATAATGCCTTCTTAGACAAACAAATTAAATTACAGATCTTTAGTTCCTTAAAACATTAGTTCCTTAAAATGTTGAAAGTTGAACATAGATTGGTTGGACAAGGAATTCAAAACTAAATTTAAATCACATAAAACACTATGTAACACCAACCGTAACACTTATACAGTCTATTTACTGAAAAATACAAGTACATTTCATATGATTTACCTCGAGCTTCACTTGATGTGTGAATCTGCCTCACCACCTTGGTTGCATGTAACTCTCTTTGCTGTCACTCTCGCTGGATATATTCTCTCTCATGCACAAAGATGAAGAGGAAATTCTTTAAAGAAGACTCATGGTGTTTGCTCACTATATCCAATACAGTCACATACACGTCTGAGAGTAGAGTCTAACCTTTTGATCTGGAGGAATGCACACACACAACTTACACGGGGGTGTGGAAATCTGGAGTCACAGCAGGGTGATTTGCATTTAAGCTGTCTGATGAATATTCATGTAATTGGATGTAGTTGTCAGAGCTTGGAGCTGGGATTGGCCGGCATGTTTATTCATGAGGGAGACTTTGGCTCTTTGAGAGCCTGATACAGATGCTACATACGCTGTGAAGGAATGACTTATCGAGGGTCCAAGGCCAATAAATAGCTATATTCAGCATCTTTGACGACTTAATGCTAAATAAATACAAATCATAGCCCTGCTGTTTTAATTGGGAAAATCAAAGACGGTTATAGAATAGATTCTTGATTTTCAAAGTGACTATAAGTTCAGAGAAGTTATACAAAAAAAATTCATTTTCTAGGGCTGAATCGAATAGTTGGAAGCTTCATTCATTACGTTGACATTCAAATTCTAAATCAACATTCACAGCTTTTTTATATTTATATTTTGCATGTCCATTTATTGTGTTAGAAATGTGTGCGCAGTTTCAGATAAAGATTAGGTTACACTAATATTATTAGTATTATACTATTAATATAATTAGATTCCAATGGTGGCTGCGTTGGATAGTTTCACACGTGTGTGATCCAAACATTTCCAATAACTTTTTAATAGCGTTTAAAGTCCAAAAGTCAACAATTATTGAAAAAAGATCGATGTAATCATTTCCAAAATACACAACATGTTTTGATTTAATGAAATATTTAGATTCAATACATATTTTTTGGTGTTTAGACTTTCTCTGCTTGCAGTACACAAAGGGAGGCACACACTGACCAGCTATATTCATTAGGAAAGTACATTTATATATATAAAAAAGAATAACTCATTAAAACCCATCAATCAATTTATTCAAATTGAGGATTTTGTTTGAGGATTTATTTTTATTTTTAGGGTGGTGCTGTCATAAAAACATGACAAGAGACATTCAAAGCTATAGAAAGCAATAGAAGCTTTGAATGTAAAAAAAAAAGGTACAGATTGCATTTTGTAGCTTCCATGCTCAAACCTGCAAGCACAGCTTCACAACACATCCTGAGGTAGAAAAACGCATAATTTGAAAGGAATGCTTCTTATATCATCGCTAAATATTAATTACAATACTTTTACCCACCGTCTACATTGGATTACTCTGAAATATTATACAAATATTCAAAACCCCAAGAGGATGAATCCTGCTGGATGATCCTCCATCGGTGATCTCCTGACTAAACACACCAGTGACACCATCAGGTCAAAATACTTTGCTTTATGACTTGCTTTATGCTATATGAATACCTGCATAACTGGTGACATTCCCTTCAGTCTCAGCTGTGCTTATAATGCAAGCTTATAGTAAACATTACCTGTTAAACATTCATTGACATTATGAGCATGTTAGCATGGTGTTGTTAGTATTTAGCTCAAAGTCGCTTCACAGTTTTGCTAGGACGGTTGTTGACTTCTTATATTTGTACTCATGTTATTGATCTTGGGGGAAGAAATCTCATCTTTGTACAAGTGATAAGTGTGTGTGTCTGTGTGTGTGTGTCTGTGTACAGTTACGAGCACACGCGGTGGACCTGAATGGGAATCAGGTGGAGAATCCCATCGACATCGTCATTAACGTCATCGACCAGAACGACAACAGACCAGAATTCACACACACCATCTTCAACGGCTCTGTACCGGAGGGATCCAAGCCTGGTACACACACACACACACACACACACACACGCTTGTGCCTTCTTCACTGACATATCTGTGTTGACTTGCTGTGTGTTTCCCTGCAGGATCCTTTGTGATGACAGTGACAGCAGTGGACAAGGATGATCCAAAAACTGCTAATGGGATGCTGCGATATAAGATCCTCTCCCAGAATCCCCAGAGCCCCTCCTCCAACATGTTCACCATCAACAACAAGACGGGTGACATCATCACTGTGGCAGCAGGCCTCGATCGGGAGGTGTGTGTGTGTGTGTGTGTGTGTGTGTGTGTGTGTGTGTGTGTGTGTGTGTGTGTGTGTGTGTGTGTGTGTGTGTGTGTGGCTGGACATGAAACCCTCATGGAGCAGCTGCTTCTCAGCCTGTGACTGTGTGTCCAGCCTGCAGTATCTCCTGCAGCTTGTAACTTTTTAAGTCATATTCTTGCATCAGTTGATCCTAAAGGATGTTCTGTCATGCTATTTGCATGCAATGACTTATATCTTGAAGGATCTTTTAAAGCAGCTCAAAATCATTCAAGTCTGAATCTTACTGTTTGATAGTTAGTTGTGTAAGTTAAGGAAAAGCTAAATCAGCTAACCCACACTTAGAAACATGTCTGATATATCTATATATTAATTCAACATGATTCCCTTTAATCAGGAAGGGTTAGCAGGAAGAATAATTCCTTCGTCTTTTTGACAAAATCCGCTCACTAACTTTTTCTGGAGCTTTCAACCACATCTCAAGGTCTTTTTCTGCGGATGGAGTTTGTTTAGTTGTCATGGAAATGAATCAGTTGTCATAATGTGACCTAAAATGAGACTTTGGTTACGTGACAGCAGGTGGTCCTACTGTATATGGGTTTTGTCCTTTAGTTTACTGTCGCTTTAGTTAAGATCATTATGTCCAACTACTATTACCAAGGTCAGAAATTAAGTGTTATGCTCCACTTGGGTCTTATTTTCATAGTTTTGGCCATCAACCCAAAAAGTTATGATAACATTGTACTCAACAAAGTAATATCTGAGATCTGGAAACGTGTTAATATTACTTTAATGAATTCCAGTTGGACAAGAAACACAAGCATTCAAACAATGGGACAGGTTGTAAACAAACCGACAGTTTATCCAGATGATCTGACGCTTTATGAATGTGAGCGCACCTGAAAGGTCATTAATGATCCCTTATCGCACCCAGATAGTTAACATTAGTTTAATGTTTATACTGTGAAACACTATTAAAGGTACAAAGCAATCTCTACTCACTTACTCATTTTTAGAACTTCTCGTCCATGTGGGCTATAAACATTCAGCTTGACACTTAAACTTTAAAATTAGAATGTTAAGCAGACAAAGATGGTCAGAATTCTTATTAGTATGAATGATGATTTGTGCTGCATCACTCAAACTGCTTTGTTTAATATCTTTGTAAAATAATTATTATTCAAAAATAATAATATAATAAGAATAATTCTAAAGAATCTAAAATCCAGCTATTGTCTCTCTTTGTTTTCAGAAAGTCACCCAGTACACCCTGATCATCCAGGCGACAGACATGGAGGGAAACCCCACCTATGGCCTGTCCAACACCGCAACCACCATCATCAGGGTCACTGATGTCAATGACAATCCCCCCGAATTCACCACAGACACAGTAGGTCCACACACACACACACACACACACACACACACACACACACACACACACACACACACACACACACACACACACTGAGTTAGAGACAGAGGGCAGGAAAGGAGAGGAGAGAAAAAAAAAAGCACTTAGTTCTGGTTTTAGACACTTTGGTCACGTTTCTTTACAGTAATGTTACCCAGGATTTATTGTATTGCCGTTTAATGTTAACACATTGGTGTTAAAAATGCTGCTGAATTGTCTGTCTTTCAGTTCTTTGGGGAGGTTCATGAGAACCGGGTGAATGTGATCGTAGCTAACCTGACGGTGACAGATAAAGACCAGCCTCACACTTCAGCCTGGAGTGCTGTGTACCGCATCATCGCCGGAGACCCCACTGGACGCTTTTCCATCCCCACTGACCCCACCACCAACGAAGGCCTGCTCACTGTGGTCAAGGTGGGATTTTGTCTCCACAACACACACGCACACACTAACAAACACATACCGGAATGAGGAAATAGCAAGCAGTCTCCACTGCTATACTGTTTTATGGTGGTGAAGAGAAACTCAGTAAAACCAGCTCCTGTGTTGTAAAGGGGTAAGTGGCCCCGTTGAAATAAATGGGGGCCACGTTTAACAACCGCAAAACTAAATCAAAACATTTGTTTACAACCTCTCATGTAACTCATGCAGGATATTTATCTCATTCATCCAGTCGCATGCTCAACTACTTCACAAACACATGACGAGTAGCGCGCCTGCACAAGCGTGAGACTGTTAAATAGTAAGGTTTTAGTGAAAAGTCATGTGTTTGTGAAATGGTGAGCATGCGACTGGATAAATGAGATTTGGATTATACTGCACAGGTTGTATGAGAGTTTGTAAACCGCTGTTTTGATATAGTTTTGCCCCCATTCATTTCAAATCATCAAGACTTTTTCTCTGAGTTTTGAGGCATGTGGGAAAAAAGTTTTCTTCAAGAATCCAAGGTAACACTGGGTGAGTAATTGATATACAAATTATCAGTTTTGCGTGAAGTATTCCTTTAAGCTTTCAGTTGCATTTGATCTGGTGGCACCTGTGGTTACTGGTGATAACAACAAGCATGTTTTAATTAATACAGTTGGGCAGAGATCCACCACTGGGGGCTGTTCCATGTCAGTGGCTTCTCTGAATCATCATCAGAAGAACAACAATTGGTGTTTCTGTTAACAACACTGACAAACGAAGCCTCTCTGTGTGTATGTGTGCGTGTGTTTTGATTATCTCAACAACCCTCAGACCAATCTACTTCACGCTTGGCGTGACTGTTGCTGAGGATCTGAGGGAGGGCACTGCACATTGCACCCTGAGTGAAGTTATGTGGATCAGCGGTTCTGTAGAAAACTGCCAAAGTCCAGCCCGCCCGGCTAGACTTTGGTTAGCGCATGCACTACAGACACGCATCAAAAACCCACAACGGCCACTATGGGACGTCTCTGTATGTTTTCTTTCACAAAATGTATTCTGTCCAAGAATCTCCTGTAATTCGGCAAACTCATAATCCACTAAAGAGCAAGTTTAAAGTATTATTTAAATTCTATCCAGGTATTCACCCCTCGTCTCAACGCACACTGTCGCGTTTCTCATTAACGTGAAATGGATGGATTGCAGTCCGGCGAGAGTGACATTCATTTCACTAACACCACATCCACACAACACAGCGCTTTCTGCAGTTACTGTGGTGTCTTTCTGAACATCTTGTCCCTCACTAACTTCTCACAGAACTTCCTCTGAATTTATTATCATCTAGATTTGAAAGGCTCCCGCTGTCTCTCGTGCTGCAGTACCACTCTCTGCCTGACTGATGTGCTGGTGGGGGGCGCTGTTTTACTGAAACACAAATATTACTGTGATACTGACAGAATCGTTATTAACAGAATGTGTGTGTTATATCTGGAGTCTATAACAGAAATGCTACCCAATAAAAACAAATTAGCAAAAGGGAAGGTGTTAATAAGGCCAGTGTTTACATCATACTAACAGATCAGTGTTGCTCACAGCATGATCATCAACATCCAAGGTGTTGGAGATGTATTGGCTCCCAGTGGCCCCAGTATGAGTTAGCTGCAGATCTTGCAGCTCTGCTTATTCCTCTCTTGCAAAAGTTAGAAATGATCCAAACTTTTATTTGACGCCCCCCTTTGAAAAATATATTACATGTCCCGTGACTGCTTCACAATAAAATTCACCCCGTGGTTCGCCAGTGAAACACTGTTAATGAGAAGCAGCAGTGTTAAATGTCTGGTTTGCAAAAGCAGCAACTTCATACAGTTTGATGCTGCAGAAGAGAGAACAGTAAACATAATCATACATCATGATAACATGTCGGTGAGATATAATCATTTTGTCAAGTGAACCCCCCGTGCATGTGTAGGTCATTTGAATCTGATGCGTGAAAGGCGGACCCCTCCAGTAACAATGAACACT
This sequence comes from Cottoperca gobio, assembly GCF_900634415.1. Taxonomy (NCBI): domain Eukaryota; kingdom Metazoa; phylum Chordata; class Actinopteri; order Perciformes; family Bovichtidae; genus Cottoperca; species Cottoperca gobio. The sequence continues at coordinate 1,344,678 of NC_041358.1, read as the reverse complement.
CCCATATGGCGAGATAATAAATGAATGTAAAAAATGTTTTTTTAATGATGTTCCACAAAAAAACCTTCAAACTATAAATAGTACCAAAAGTGTAGTTCAATATGATATGGAGCATTTCAACATTTTGAGAGATAGGCTTGTGATCTTACCCAGTAACTTATTTTTTGGTTCAAATATGTCATAAATTAATAGATGAATTTGAAGCAGGTCCTAACTACAAGTTACAATATATTGTTCAAACATTATATATGACCTAAAAGTCTCAAATATTTTTACATTCAGGTTAAGTCGTCCTTGGGGAAAAACAAGAAAACTAAAATCACTTTAACATGAACCATTGAATGGAGAAAAGTAGTTGGGCAAAAGATGTGAGGAGCAGATCAGAGACAGTAATTGGTGTCAGTCTATGCATCTTTAGAATCCCAAATGTAAAGCGAGGACACAGGGAGATGTGATCTTTTCTTGACATTTGTAAAATGTAAAAGTTCATTCTTCACCTTGAAAATAGTAGTTTGACAAAATAATATTTGACAGTATACTCACTGTTTTCTGACATTACAATAGATTACAGTGGACAGAGAGAGATCAACATGTAACTGAGATCTTCAAACTTTGCAGTTCATGGTCAGCTTTAATCACCTCGGCCACCAGTTTGCCCTTCATAAAACTTGTCGTAGCTGTATATGCTCATATAGTGAAAAAAATATATAGATATAGTTAATAAGTTCATAACAAATAGAGAGGAGCATATTTGTATTATTTCAACCCTTTTTATTGAAAATGCTCTCGAAACACTTTAAAACAAGCGCAAACACACACACACACACACACACACACACACACACACACACACACACACACACACACGACCTCCATGCAAACTTTCAGCCACCTATGACGAAAACTGTGGCAGCCAAAGGGAGGGGAACTATAGTAGCTGCTGGTCGCAGCTAAAAAGCACAGTTACTGTGAATTGTTCTAAAGGCTGACCGTGTAGATGTTTTCCATGTCACTATCATCATAACCTTCCATTCTTCTGTCCAGCCCATAGATTTTGAGCTGACTCGTTCCTTCATGCTCACGGTTGAGGCAGAGAATGAGGTCCCGCTGGCCCGTGGCATCCACCTGCCTCGTCAGTCCACAGCAACCGTCTCTGTCCGGATCCTGGACATCAACGAGAGTCCAGAGTTCAGCCCCAATCCCAAACCCATCAAACTCGAGGAGGGTCTGCCTGCAGGGTCTCTGCTCACCACCTTCACTGCTCAGGACCCCGACCGCTTCTTGAGACAAACTGTCCGGTAAGACCCCCGCCAGAAGCTCTGACTTTAGAGGCTTTAATCTTAGTTAGATAGTGAGTTCACAGCGTTTCAGCTGTAAGTCCAAATATAGTTATAATGTAAAGTAATGTGTATATTTAAAATGGGTAATTTAATTACATTTCTTATTTATTCGTTTAACTATTAAAAGATTGAGCAGGTTTAAGTAGAGAACTGAATGTATCTTTCACTGACCTTTGATTAGAAAAGCCTTTGAATATCTGTATGCTTTTTCATGTTTTAAATTAGCCTTGCATTTAATAGAATTAATTCTGAAGTCACTGTCAATGACTGTCATTGACAAAGTATGACTAAGGGAATCTGCTTATTAATATGTATTTAATGCAACCTTGGACTCTTGGATTGTTTTATCTATTTATACAGTGCACAGCTTCATGTAGCTGGAATGCTGTGATTAGATGAAAGGCAGAATTAGCATAAAGCCCTTTTCTGTGACTGCAAGAGTTGTCATAGCCCATTCTTGACTTCCTAGTTTGGTAACATTAGCGAACATATCTACAGGAACACTTAGTGGTGCTACCAACAAGCCATATCTTTAATCATCATTAACCTTGTTTAACTTGTTTTTATGTGAAACCTGAAACTTCTTTTGAAATTAATTAAGTGTTAATTAAGAAAGTTAAAAATCATGAAGATGAAAGTTTCTCTACCTGCTCAGCTGTCACATCCACTACTTATGATAATTTCAATTGCTCGGTGTAAAATCTGAGAAAACCATTTGTCATGCTCAAAATATCAAAGCTAGTGATGATGATTGTAGACCATAATGAGCCCTCTTGGGTTTAAAAAGCAACATACTATTACCTAAACTTATAATTAAAATGAGAAAATGATATCTCTTGTTAGTTGAAATGGAAAATAACCATGTTAAACCTAGCTAGATATGTTTTTGAAATGTAAATCCAATAATATATGTTGGTGGGGGACGCCCAAACACTGCTTCCAGCTTGTCTTGCTTTTTGACTTCAGCTTAGTGTTCAGCAGTGAACCGATCATGAACATTCTCTGTTTGACCATGAAACTACTTGGTTGCCTTAAAGTGTGTTTAGGATAATTGTCCTGCGTTTGTCCCTCAAGCCTGCAAATGATAAGAGGATTTATACAACGGTTGGTTTGTTAGTGGGTAAGACTGGTTGGTTGGATGGATAAATGGTCAAATGCAGTTGGTCAGGTATGCTAGAAAATAACTAGTCGTTCGACATGTCAGAGTGGGATATTATTTATTCCACTCATTTGTTCCAAACAGCCATACTCCAAAAAGCATTCAAGAAGACTCTAAATCGGATTGTTGAGACCACCTCAGGCGAAGTTTGAGACACATTCTAGCCAGATGTCGAGGGTGTATCCAACTCCAAGAAGCATGTAATATTTCCTCCTCCCAGCTGGAACTACATCCTTCAGTGTAATGATCTACTGAAAAGATCTCAAGTACAAATAGGTGGAACCCAAAAGTACGACACGGATACAGACAGGTTGTGTGATGAGGTTTACTTGGTCGAAAAAACAGGCAAGGTCAAAACCGGGAGATCAATCTTAAAGGCAAACAAATACGACAATGAGCAGGCAGGTAATCCAGGGTCCAAAAACAGGCAGGGTCAAAACCAATCTATAATGCAGGCAAAAATCAGAACAGGCAACGCTAGCGCACTTGGCAAAAACACAAGACAATCTGGCAGGGACCAAAGGGAAGTGAGCTGGTATAAATGCTGAGTGGCTGATGAGGGAATACGCTTCAGGTGAGGAGATGGGCAGGGAAACCAAGGTGAAGGGAATGAGGTGATTGCAGGGCAGCAGACTTGACATGAGAGTTAGTGATACAACAAGAAACAAAAAAAACAGATGAATGAAAAATAACTAAGAGTCGTATTTGTCACAGTCAGTGTGCTGACAAAAGTAATCAATCAATGGTCAACTGCCCTCTCGGCCCTGTTGGTCTTGGTTGTACCCACGCTGACATTCATTGCAGCAGAATGATTCAGTAAGTGTTTACTTTTGGCAGCTCAGGTTTTGGTTGGTTTCCGCTGGTCATTTCCTGCCCGCTCCAGCCGCACTGCCTCTACTTCCGCTGCATTTCTACGGCCAAATACTCCAGCTAGAATAAGGCAAAACATTGTAAAACATATTCTTGTCCAGAACATCCTCTTCACTCATATTTTTGGAAGCCATTTTGTGCTGTTGGAAAAGTAGTAAACTAGTTTGCAATACAAGCAAAGATAACAAGGAAGCGGCATCTAGAGCACGCCCCCTGGCGACCCAGTGAAATCCAAGCGGAAGTAGTCTGTAGTTCATCCTCACGACCAACTACGTAAATGATTGCGCTGGATGTACGACAGATTTTGCTGCAGGAGGATTTTGCCTTCTCGTTCACTATAGCACGCACTGAGGAATTATTGCTTAAGTTGCCTTCTCATTTAGCAAGAGCAGCATGCTGTTCTCTGTTGCAGATCCATTTTGAGATAAAAGCTGTAAAGATGGCTGGACTTTTCTTTCTACAAACCTCTTGACTGGAGGAATTGTGTATCTTTCCTCCTGCAGCACTTAGCCAGCAACAACCACACCAGGGCGCAGAGCCTGCAGAATGGCTGCTTTTTGTCCCCTGCCTTCTTTCTCTTACATCCCACTATTTGTTTCTAAATGTAGTGCTCAAGTCTTTGTAGCCTGGCAACAGCCAATGGTAGACACACACTGTGTTCACAAAAAAACTGTGAATGCACACACACACATGCACACACATTAAGTATTGTGTACTGTAGTGCGGGCCAGGGAGAGCATTTGGGTTTCTGATTTTTCGTTTTTGTTGCTTTGTATTCTGTCGTTGGTGCTGCTCCTACATTTATTCATAACTGTGTCTTTCTACTCTTTATCTCACCAATTAAAAATAAAACAAATGGACAGTACTCCCTATTCATGAGAGATTTATGGTGTCTTATTGGCAGCCCGTCTGTGTGCTATTTTCCTTTTTATTCACAATATATCACAATTGTATGCCTCGTTTGAAACATGACTATTTCTGCTTTTACAGCAATGCAGATCTACTGTAGGAGAATCAGTACATTTTGTTAGATGAATATATTTCATCAGCAAGTCACAGGGATCTACCGAGCTTCATTCTGCTTATGGGTTGTTTACAAGTCTAGAACACACATAAAACACGTTTTCACTGACAAATATATATTTTATTAAATTTTCAGATCTGTAAAAAGTAGAAACATTTCCAGTGAGAATAAATGGATGAATTGTGGTTGCCTCATCAGAGTGCTGCAGCCTCCATATATCAGCTCCCCAGTAGCTGCTTGGCATGTAGCCAGGGAAGCAGATAAAGAAGCCTCTTTGTGCTGCTTTTTCATGCTGTCTCTCTCTCACTGAATCCAGGTACTCCAAGATGTACGACCCTGCTAACTGGCTGGAGATTGACCCGGTTAATGGTCGGATTTCCACCATCACCATCCTTGACCGAGAGTCTCCCTACGTCAAGAACAACCTGTACAACGTTACCTTCATGGCCTCTGATAATGGTGAGAAATCAGGGTCCTGCAGTAGCCCCCCTTCCCAACACACACACACACACACACACACACACACACACACACACACACACACACACACACACACACACACACACAGGGAGGACTTTGTTCATTGTGCCTCAGTGCTCTTTTAATAATTGCAGTGGTGCTAGTTTTACTCTTCTGCAGAGTATCTGTAGTGTTACTTGGAAACAGTAGCTAGTAAAGCTACGAGCTAATCTTCACTACACACATCAGCTGGGAGATTCATCAATATTTTTTCAATCCATTTTTTTTACAATTACTGTAATGATTATGAAAACAAGATAATCAAGATAAAATGATTATTTTGCCACATTTTGGTTTGCAATGATGCTCTTGTAATATATTTTGTTAGAAATCCAGCGCACCACTTTCCTTACAGTGATTTGTCCCATCACGGTTTTGTAATATACCAAAAATATAGACGGCCGCTCTGTGTGGGAAGAACACCTTGCGGGACTTCTCCTCTCACTCACTTGCTCTCACCAGGCACATTTCCTCCGTGGCAGTGCGTTGTCTGGGCTGGCTTAGAAAGTTTGCCCGGAAATTGCCGATTCCCAATCTCACCCAGCATGTGGCAAAATGACAGAAAGAGAGTTTATATTTCAAGTAGGGATTATATATAAAGTTCAGGAAAATCCACTGTGAAAAAGGTATACACACACACACACACACACACACACTCACACACACACACACACACACACACACACACACACACACTCACACACACTATTGAATGTAGAAAGGTACATTACTAGCTACTTTAACACATGGAGGACATTTCAAATAAAGGAGAATCTAAATGCACTAATTACTTTTTTAAGTGTTATTATTATACTACAAAATATATTAATTTCTAAGCCTTTTGATTCTTCAAGAGAAAAAAATGATTTTGTTCGCAGCACGGGACTGATCGTGCGGACACTGACGACCCTCACGGATGCGTCAAGCATAAATAAAGAACATCTTAAAAAGTAGAAATACTATTTTTCACCCAGTGTCCACTTAGGACTTAGCATTTGCTCCACACAAGCAAATGCGCTTAGAAAGGCCATTGACCGGAGTTGATCAGCATTGTTCAATGAGAAACTTCTGTTTGTGTATTTGTATTTAGAATTTATCTTAAATTAGATTCATCACTAAGGTTTTTAAAATTGTTTTATTATATGATGTATTGCAGAGTAAAACTGTAATGAACTGTATGATGTCACATCAACATGTGTGTCATACACAACCATGTCTTGTGGTTGAGGCACATCCCAGTTGAATACAACATATTTAGGCTTAGTTTGGGTTCTGAAGTGTTATGACTCCAGCCTGAAGTTAAGTTCTTACTTCACATAATGGGAAGACAATGATTTAATCCTGTAGACAACACATTGTACTGTCCACCTGTAATTACGTTTCAATTCTCTATTCCTGTGATTAAATGTCCTGATCAGGGAAGTCTGTAGAATTACACAGACACAGTACACCCATTGATTTCTAATGGAGCCGTTTCCCTGCCTATTTACATCATAATTCCCAAAGTCTTGCACTTGCCCTGATCACAACTGTGCTTTATAGTCCTAGACAAGAAGATTCTCTGTTTAAAGTGGAAAATTGTTCAAGAGGAATGTCATTCAGCAGCAGCTCCAACTATCCACTCTGCACCCTCTCCATACACAGAACCCGCTGTGCTTAACTGACTGTCTTAGCACATTTCTGCCCTCATTGAGCACACACGCTCTGCAAGGAGCTCACTGACAAAAAACAACCTGAGACACAGGGACAAACACATGCAAGCTTGTGCAAAAGGTTACATGTCTGCACTTGTTGAGCCGTGATCATATGTGCACCGGTCACCTACTATTATTGAGTATACTCCAGTTTATACTGTGACCATAAAGAATACAGAAAGCATGCATTCACTTCAGGTAAGTGATGTAGTATCCTCATCACTGTAATAATATGCATAGCTGGAAGGTTGTGCATACACAGTTAGCCAGTTGCATGCATTATTTTTCAATAACTACATTGTTGATTATCCCATATGCTGCATCCAAAAATCTTCTGGGAATGAATTTGCTGTATAGGTTGTGAATTCTGACATGAGATATTATGAAACTAAACATTCACTTGAAGGATAAGTCTGGTGATATTTCATTGTCAACAGATCCAATGAAAAGACTAAAACCAAAGCAATGTGAGTGTCTCTCAATACTTCCCTTCAAAGGAAAAAGATATATCAGGCTGTAATATACACACTACTTATTAGAAAATATATTTATCGTTAGTTTGAATCTTTTCA